>NC_141997.1:41736997-42036997 GCF_049901715.1 Pseudonaja textilis | reverse complement strand
TTTTATAGCTGCATTTTAAATTCTTGAGTGAATAAATTCACCCAATACATAGTGTGAAATTTACAGTTGTGTTTTAATTTATGGAGGCATTTCAGGTGCCTCTTTTATACATTTTAGTATTGGGCACTCTGTCTGCACAGTGATAGTGCTACAAAAGAAAAAAAGAAATGGTATTCCTATTGTATGACTTAAAATGAATAACCTTCAGAATATGGGTCCTTACATGCAACTCTATCTCAGCTTTCCTAACCTACCACCACTGGAATTATCCAGTCACTAGCTCTATTTTGCTAAAAGATTCTAGGAATTGAAATCCTCACATCTGGAAGGAGTCCAAGTTGGAGAAAACTGCTTCCCCCTTTCCTTCTCCATGGCAGAAGGCTGCAGCGTCAAGACACTCTGAAGCTACTCCAGAGGAAATTGAAGTCCACTCAACCATAGAGCATTGCTATTTGCATTTAGAGCATCCATGAAATCATGATGCCCTTGTTATTACAAAGCAAAGCTTCCCCCTTCTCAGAGCACTGTCCTTCCTCTGTCATAGAATGAGGAGAGAATGCCTCTCTTTCTCATTCAGCCCGGTAGTTTCAATCCTTGATGTCACTCATCTTAAAACAATCATCTTCTTCTTTTAATGACCCCATAATCTCTTGCGGGGTGGAGTTTGGGCAACGGAATAGAGTGGAGTGTTTACTGGCCGGATGCCCTTCCTGTCACCAATGCAGAGCTTTGTTCACAATTTCTCATTGTGCCCAGAGAGAGAAATATCTGCCTCTACTAAGAATCAAACTCACAGCCTCCTGATTGTGAGGATTTCTTAAAACAATGCACAAAACAAATTCGAATAAGTGCAGAAATGCAGTTTGCCGGAAGGTGAAAATGTTCATGATCTTTTTTTTTAAAAAAAAAACTTATTTTCCCAGCTCACCTGTCCTCCTCTAGCACTTCTTTGCTGCCTCCAAATCCTCTCCCAGAAAGTGGGATGAATTTCTTCAGCTGTGCAATCTTGCAAAGAGACACAGCTGCTTTAATGAGTCACAGAATAATACTGTGTTCCTGCTGTTCCTTCTTCTGAATCAAATACTTCCAAACTGATGAAAAATACTGTATGCACATTCTTTTCTGCTGATCCATGGGTCTAGTCCTACATAGACAACATTTCTCACTGAATGTAGACAACACAATTCTTAATAAACGAACAGAATAGTGGTAATAAGCTTTGGCAGTAAGGAGACACACAATGGAAGTAGATTTTACTAAAGAGGAAGTAGATTTCAACCTGGAAATCTCTGGTCTTAATTCAGTACCTTCACCATTTCCAAGAACATTTCCCTTCTTGACTTAAAAAGCAAACAATTATTTTGGCAGCTTGCCTCTAAACCAAACATTTGGCTATGCCACTTCCAGTTGGCTCTCTGGTTTCTGGAATTTTGACAGAATCTTGGATGATGTAAGAATTTCACCTGTTACAAAGCTTTCCTTATTTTCTCATCAAACTTACTGTGTAACTAAAGAAGAAGTAATTAAAGAACAGCCCAAACTTATCTGTGTATGATTAAACAATATGTTTTGTTTTTCCACTGCCTTTTTTCCCTGCTGTGCATTAATTATGCAATTTGTTCCCTGCACTATTAACAACTCATAATTGGTAGCAAGAAGCTGAAACATGATAAACACACTGAATTAAAGTGTCCATTGGAGAGAGAAGACTATGTTGGAACAAATGTCAGACTAGGAAGCTATAAAACAACTGTTTGTATACAGTTGATCAAGTGGAATATTGATAAATCCCTATCTTTCATCTAATTTTGACATTTCTGCTTTTCTGATATATGCCATAAACTCAGAGTTTACTCTTAGCTACTAAAAAAAAAGATCGGTTCCTGAGTTAGAACTTCTGATAATTTAGCAATTGTCTCTTTAAAAGGAATCCATCCACTTGGGTGTTGTTCCCTTCTTCTCTTTCTTTCCAACTTTCTCAACTGTATAGCCTTCTCAAGAAAGCTAAATCTTTGCATAAGGCATGATATTTTGAGCCTATAGACATTTGTGCCACGAGGATGTATTTGTTCCATGATCTATCTGTTTGTTTTCTTGGCTTCTTTCTCAAGAGTGTTCTCTCCAAAATCAATGTTCAAAAGAGAGTATCTCTCCTGCTTTTTCAAAACCCAACTTTTGCCTTCACAGATTGCCATAGGAAAAGCACTGGCTCCATTATTGATTGATAGACCCAATTCATATACCACCTATCTAATCTAAGTGACTGAGTACAAGTAAAAAGACAATGAAATCCTTCCAGAAATAGACCAAATGAGAGAGAGAGAGAGAGAGAGAGAGAGAGAGAGAGAGAGAGAGAGAGAGAGAGAGAGAGAGAGCCTCTCAAACCACCAATGACCATTCAGCCTCTCAGGGTTGCCTGCGTATCACTACTGGATTGCTTTGCTAGTCTTAATGGTCTTCTGGAAGACTAAAAAGTGAGAGCAAGACTCACCTCAGGAGGCAAGATGTCCCATAGGGAAGGCAATGGCAGAGAAGGTTCTCTCCTGCTCGAGCAGGGGATTGGACTAGATGACCCCCAAGGTCCCTTCCAACTCTGTTATTCTATGAAACCCTAGAACCTGCAGTCAAAATTCTTTAGTTGACATGGTCCATAACATGCTTTTCCTGCTCCTCCTTACTCTGGATTCATAGGTATGGAATCATTTCTAAAGTTCTTCACCTTCTGACCAATCCCTACTTCTCTATTTTCTCACCTCGAATAGATAAACATTGGATGACCTCATTGATAAGATACATAATATAGCTACTACTCTATTTTGAACTGTTCTCCGTGAAGTTCTCAAAGTTCTGTCCAAGGTCTGACCCATGATTGTATCTTCTTTCATCAAGGAAAGTTGATTGAAGAAGGAAAAAATTATATTACATACCTCCTCTTTGGGATAAGGTATAGTTCAAAGGACATCTTCGAAGGACACCATAGGAAACCAATGACTAAGTGTGCTTAAACTCCATAAATATTGTCCCCAATGTATACAACTATAGTTCCTGCTTTCTCTAACATTTGTCATAATAAAATACAAATTTGGGGGAACTTTTGGACAGGAGAGCTTTCAGAAAGAAATATAAATCCATAGAGCCTGAAAACTTAATACAGATGTATGGGATAGCAATGTGTTTATCAACTGTTTCTCATCTCTGGTAACAAACAAACATTTAACAGACTATTTCTTTTAAAGCAAAACAAATCAATTGACCTCATGTCTATGGAGATTCTTAGTCATCCACAAGTCAAGGCTGTCCCAAAGGTGTTTTTTCAAGAACTGGACTTTTTTGTTCAAATGTATCCAAGAATGCAAATGGACAGCTGTCCGCCTGGAATATAAATCCTTCCATTCCCCACCATGCAGTCAGAGCTGAAGAAGCTTCTTGGCTGAGAAGTGAAACGTCTTCAAAGAAAAACAAGAAAATCCAGTTGCCTCTTGAAAAAGTATCTTTGGGACAATTGACCCTCAAGTTTTCAAATCTCGGGATTTTTTTCAGAAGTAGTCTAAACACATTTCTCTGCGATTCCCTCCAAGTCAATAGATTGAATATTGTTATCCTGGGGCTTAAGCAAAACAAACACAGAACTGTTTTAAGTCTTAAGTCTTTAGCCTAATTCTGTCAAACATAAACATAAATAAGTAGAAACAAAGACTTCTTAACCTTTATCAGCAAACAACATATATTACAATGCCGCGTACTACAAGTAGTCTTTGGAGCCATAATGTCTGTAGATATTAAGGTTGAAAATAATCCTATATTGATTTTAGGCCGTTCAAGTAATGAAATTGTGTTACACAAATCAATGCTTTGACGGTATGGCTGAAACAAATATTGTCTGTTTTGTGCTCTGTGGAAATGTCATTTTCAAAGGACATGAGAGGAGACCATTGACTAAGTATGCTTAAACTCCATAGGTATTTCATCATGTTCAATTGTGGCTATGGTTACCATGTATCCTTTCTTTACAGGATCTGTTGGAACTAATCAATAGAACTCATTTACTAAGATCCTAAGCAATTTCCATTTTTACCGAGCTTTTGGAAAAGCACACTACTCCTGTGTTTCCACAGAATGTTGTTTCCCGAAAGAGCATTTTTGGTCCTATTCGTTAACAAAAATTGGAATGAAGAGGCCTGATATTACTTGAAGATCTTCCATTAATGAATTCATAGGATACTTATAGACAGAGGTGGGATTTGATCTGGTCGCACCGGTTCTATAGAACCAGTTGATACGATTCTGCGCAGTTTGGAGAACCAGCAAATTGCACCATTGGCTGGTCCTGCCCCTCCCCTCCCTGCCCAGTCACTCCTTACATGGCATGCATGCCATCCAACTTGCCTGCTAAGTTGCTATTTTTCCTTTTTTCCCCCCGATCATCAGCTGTTCTGATTATCAGCTGTGCTGGGAGATTTAGGTTAGCTAGAAAGCAGGAAATCATTGGATTTCTTGCTTTCTAGCTGATCTAAAAGCAGAGCTGAACCTTCCTAGCTTCTATTTTTCAGTGCAGACTCAGGTAGCAGATTGCAGAAAGATAGATCTCTGAATGTATCTACGATTCTGGGAGCAACTCAACCTGCCTGCCTGCTTTGCCTGATTTTGGGTAAAAGTTGCTCTTTTTTTAAATAAAAAAATCAATATTTACAGTACATAAATATTTACAATATTTACATACAAGCCACACCCAGTCAGTCACGTGACCACCAAGCCACACCCACAAATTGGGCCACGCCCACAGAACCAGTTGTTAAGAAATTTGAATCCCACCCCTGCTTATAGAAGTATTAATTTGGTTGCCAAAGTGTCATTTCAAAGGGTCCATTTCTGGGTTAGGAACATGGTGGCTCAATCAATGCTGGGCAGGCTAGCAAGTCCACGTTTGAGATCCGCGAGTTGCCTCAGTTGAGGTTGAGCTCTTGTCCTTTCCTCCAGCTCCTGCTGGAGACATGAATGGAGCCCCCAACCGCGTGTCTCCAGAGCAATGGTGATGTTATCAGCTAATGCTTTCAACCCAGAAGCACCTGAGTGCTTCTGACACGAGTGGAAAAAAAAAATCTGGGTAATAAAATATTTTATAAATTAATAAAACACATCCTTTGTATGCAAGCCAAACTAGTTAATACAGCTTAGTTAATAACAAAGCAAAACCTGCACTTTCCATGTTTTTATTTACAGGTGGATTAGGATTATGTTTCATCAAATTACCTGAATATTGTAAATCTTGCCACTTTGCCACACAGCAGCAACTTCCTGATTATTCTAGAACCTTATGATATTAACTGCATTATAAATAATGTGCTGGAGATAAATGAAAAGTTGCCGTGTAATCCAATTTCCCCGAAACAGAACTTGGACAGAACTAACAGCCTGAACTGAGTAGCAAAACTTAATTTCCATGACAAAACTCAATAAACTTTGAAAATTGGCTATTATTTTTTTTCAGCAAGAGGGCGACGATTATATATTGGTACTAAATATACTGTGCCCCAAGTTTATTCAGTGAAGAGCCCAGATCTCAGTTTCTCTATTGCAATATCAACCCCTAATTTTGAGATCCAAGTCACAAGTAAGTGTACCATCATATTGATGAAGACTGAATCTCTTTTCCCAGGAGGGAAAAATCTAAATAAAAGGGTGGCTGTGAGATTCAAGAGGAGGGAAAAGACATACTGAAAATATAATTAAAAATTGTGGAGGCTGCCTATGACAGGAATAACCATAAAAAACAGATACAAACCAGCTGGCTGTTAACAACTTCAGAGTTATAAAAACCTTAAACCTGCTATAAAACACTCCATTCCATTTACATAAGGAACAAAAACTGACATTTCTTTCAAATTCCTTTGCAGAGGCTTATTTTGACATGTTTTGAAGCTGCATAAAAAGCAACGGTGAAAGGAAGACATGCTACATTTTACCTAAAAGTTCATTTCTGACCTCTAACTGAGCTGGTGTTACTTTAGCTCAAGTACTCAAAAAAAAAAAAAAATCTTGCATGCTACATCTATTTCAAATTTAATTGTATTCTTCCTTGGTGGCCTTACTTCTGATAACAACAAAAATGTTCTACATAGGTAGCCCTTGATTTGCAACTATAATTGAGCCAAAAAATTTATGGTGCTAAGCAATGCATTGCTTAAGTGAGTTTTGCCCCATTTTCTATCCTTTCTTGTTAAGCGAATCACTGCGGTTAATGTTAATAAGGTGAGAATGGGACAACTTGACACAGCCAACTTACTGCGGACAACTTACCATGGCCAATGAACCATGAGACAAATCACTGGGAGACAATTTAACAATTCTATTCAATTATTTTAAATAAATAAAAATTATTTTAATTGTTGCCATTCACATTTCATTCTGTCCCGTCCTTTTGCACCCTTTTTAAAATGATTCTATTCCACCATTTCTTTGGTATTAGTGTAACTCTTGTCCTGCAGTGAGTTGTCCTGTGGTGAGATGGCCATCTCAAGTTGTCTTGCAGCTGTTGTGGCCTGTCGGTCGCCGGCCCCTCTAGCGGCCAAATCAGATGAGGAGGAAATGTGGCAGTCAGGATCAGCATCAAGGCACCCTGAGAGCTCCAAGGGGGAAGAGGAAATGGATCTGGAAGAGAGAGGGAGACATAGGCAGAGCCTGGGTCGACCATCAGCCCTCAGATGGAGAGTCAACAGACCCCAGGTCTGGAGGTGGCTGATGAGGAAGAGGAGGAACAACTGGGTCCAGTGCCTGATGCGCGAATGCACAGAAGAGAGGAGAGCAGTGGAAATCTATGGGCTGATCCTTGGGACAGAAGAGCCATGGCTGCTAGTGAAGCCCCAGCTCTGGGGATAAAAGGCAGGGGGCAGAAATGAATAGATGTGGCAGACAACTAGTCATCTCCCTGCTGAACAGACTTATTAGCCTGTGGTGTGAGAGAAACGTTTTGCTGGGGCTGCTGGGGCTCCTAATAAAGGAATCATTGATTTAAATACAGAGGGTTTGTCATATTTTGGGAGCTGGGTTAGAACAGCAGCAAGTTAGCCATGGTGAGTTGGCCATGGTGAATTGTCATAGACCCATTAACACCGTGGTTAAGGGACTCTGTCTTCCCCATTGACTTTGCTTGTCTGAAGGTCACAAGAGGGGATCATATAAAATCAAGGACATAGTGTTGTGGTTAGCTGGCAGCAGGTGAAGATGGCTGAGGAGAGTGAGGACTCGGATGAGGGGCCAGGACCATTAGGGAGTGGACTGCTGCCTTCAGTGATTGTGGGGGCTGGCAGCAGCGATGAGGAGGTTCCCGAGGACCTGTACCAAGTGCACTTGTGTGCCGGATTGCTCACAGGAAAGAGCAGCTGCAACAGCATGGGCAACTCAAGAGTAAGGCTGCAAGTCCCCTCCTTGAAGAAGATAAAAGCCAGCTGTGAATCGGATATTCTTTGCAGGAAGCAAAGATGTTTTGAAACTCAGCCTCGTGGACATTACAGTATCTTAAGATGGTATTTGAAGACTCTTGTGTTGTAAAATATTTCTTATCTGTGATTCTTGGCAGCCTCACACAATTTTGGTGAGGCTTGTGCTTATCAAAGTTAATTAGTTTGCAGCAGCCTTTTAACTGGGGATTTGTAAGAATCATTCAAAGGTTTCTGTTCTCTTTGGTTTGTATTTGCTTTCTTGGAAAAGGGTTTGGGTCAGAACACACTCCAACCATCATAAATATGAACCAGTTGCCAAGCATCTGAATTTTGATCACATGATCATGGTGATGTCATGATGGTCATAAGTGCAAAAAATGGTCACAATTAGTCCATCCTTTCAGGCCGTTGGATGGTCACTAAATTAATGGTTGTAGTTACACTAATACCAAAGAAATGGTGGAATAGAATCATTAAAGCCATAGAGTGGTTTTATAGCTAGTCAAGGGTAGCTGTACAGATAGCGGGTTCTGTACCTTAAAAGAAAAGAGAGATTAAAAAAAAAACACAATATTTTTCAGATGGATTGCCATTTCTGCAAGCTCGAGCAAAATCTCTCTGCTAAAATGCATTCCTTGGGAGCCTAATGACGCAGGGAATATTTTGCGGGACAAACCGAGCTTGCTACAGGGAATGAAAAATAAACAAAATGAAACAAAAATCAATCTTACGCTGAGTGCAGTTTTGATGTATAAATACTGTCAGCTTACATTTGCCCCTAGCGCCGAGTGAGTATTGCCATTTTGATAATTTCCTCAAATCACTTGGCTGCCTCACGCAGGGCATTCAATGCTGATTTACGTTTCGTCAAATTACCTGCTTAATGTTAAGCAGGGTCACAGCAAGAGACAAGAGCTGAAAGAATTTCTGCCAATTCCTCGTTTGACATAAGATATGGGTGAAATTGCCCGGTCAACCCTTCATGATTTTTATTTAATGTTCTCTATGGAATATTGCATAAAACATTTATGTACCATGGAACCAATTTGATTTTTATTTTTTTTTTGATGAAAGGCATTAGGCCAATGTGCGTTAAAGTCTCAAAATACAGAACAGATAAAGTCAGAAACTACCCTTCCAAAGGCATAAGTGTTGACTGCCTGCTTCTGAATCTAATGGTACTGGAAAAATGTTTGTTAATTAGACACCAAAACACTGCATAAATTTAAGATTAATATGTTACAGTCTCTTGTAACATAATTTGATGCATTTGAGAAAAGCAGACTTTATGAGAGTGATATAGAAGTTATAGAACATTCTATCTATCTATCTATCTATCTATCTATCTATCTATCTATCTATCTATCTATCTATCTCTTATTTCATAACCCATATCTGTATAAAATTTATTCACATGCTTATTGGCTATGTATTTGTCTAAGATAGTTATATAAATATTAATATGTTACAGTCTCTTGTAACATAATTTGATTTATTTGAGAAAAGCAGATTTTATATGAGTTATGTAGAAGTTATAGAACATTCTATCTATCTATCTATCTATCTATCTATCTATCTATCTATCTATCTATCTATCTCATATTTCATAATCCATATCTATATAAAATTTATTTACATTTTTATTGGGTGTGTATTTGTCTAAGACAGATATAAATATATAGCATTGGCTATAATGGCTAAATGCTATGCCGATCAATCAATATTTTAGCTTTGAGTGTTTATTAATTATTGAGATTTCTGATTTTCCAGCTGTGAGTAGCAACTACATTTCAGTCTCTCCACTTAAAATCCACTTGATATTGTTCACTTAAATAATTTACAATGCATGGTTACTCAGAAGTAAATCTGCCTGTACCCAGTCAACTGACTTCTATGCTGCTTCTATGCAGCCTTTAAAGAATGAGAAAGCCATAACACGGTATGAGATTTAGGGGTTTTAAAAGAAATGTTACATTTATTATTAAGCTATTGCATTCTGTATTTTTTTCAATACAATACTTCAAGGTAGAGAAAATTCAGCAAAATAAATTGAGCTGAGAGCTAACACTCAGCCAAGTCACTCAGAAAGCTTCTAGGTTTTGTGTTGTATCTTATTTACACCCAACTCTAAACAAACCAAAGTTGCTTTTTCCAAGATGGGTGGACATATAAATAAAGTCAATAAATAACTGATATTAATCAATGCAGAACACATGAAAAACTGATTGGCTTTACAAAACCAATAATAATCCCAACAATTTCTGTTTTATTAATTAAAATAGTCGAGCTAACCTGATAGAGGAATCTTTTAGCAGAACTCCATTCCATGTGTCATCCTAGAACTTTATAATGGATTTCTTACTTTTCTAAAAGTTCTTTTAAAGGATAAAAGACTGCCCATGAAAACCTTGACAATTTAATACAAACTTTGGATTTCAAAAATAGATGATTTTAATGAAAAGCGAGGACTAGGGGTGGCATGATAGCAGTGTTCTGATATATCAGGGGCTGCCCCAAAGAAGAGGGAGTCAAGCTATTCTCCAAAGCACCTGAGGGCAGGACAAGAAGCAATGGGTGGAAACTAATCAAGGAGAGAAGAAACTTAGAACTAAGGAGAAATTACCTGATAGAAAAATTAATCAGTGGAACAACTTGTCTCCAGAAATGGTAAATGCTCCAACACTGGAAGTTTTAAAGAAGAGATTGGATAATCATTTGTCTGAAATTGTATAGGGTTTCCTGCCTAAGCAGGGGGTTGGACTAGAAGACCTCCAATGTCCCTTCCAATTCTACTATTCCAATTGTTAATAGCAGGCAGACAGGCAGGAGTAAAAAAAGTAATAATATCTCTGCGATTGGAGACAAGGGAATTAAAGGCATTAGGGAATACTCCCGATAACACCTGATTTACTGTCTTGCATTTTTATAGTGATGGTTAAATCTTTGGGGACCTACATGTCTACACACACATAGGATAAGAGAAGAACAAATGATTTTGAAAGTGATATTAAAATCTGAGCATCTGCGAGAATCTGTGAGGTAGTGACCATAAAATTCAGCTAAAATTCTCATATAAACAAAAAAAAAATGTCCTTTTTGTTTTCTAATTCTCAACATGAATGCTCCTATTTGCGCCATTTGGCTACTTGCTTTTTGTTTTCTCAGTAAAACCAAACAAGCAGGGGAAATTTCAGAAATTTCAGCAACAGTTCTCTGCCCGGTTGCTGGCTTGGCCATGGTCAGCCTCCTGCACCACAGTAAGTGGGGGGAGTTTTCATCCTCCCCGGGCTCCGGAGGCTTTCAAGCCTCTGGGAGGGGAGGATGAAAACTTTGAAAGCTTCCGGAGCCCGGGGAGGATGAAAACTCCCCCCACTTACTGTGGTGCAGGAGGCTGACCATGACCAAGCCAGCAAAATGGCCTTCCCTGAAAATGGCCTTCCCTGGGGCTATGGAGGCCCATTTCCGGCCTTCCAGAATTTTTGAGAGGCCCATTTTTTCACGTTCCCCAAGCCTCCCTTCAGGCTCTTCACTTAACTCACATCCAAAACGGGCCGCGTGGAGACTCCTAGGAGGGAAGGGGTAGGAGGGACCAGCCAGGGGTAGGATTTGATGGTTCTTTAAACTAGCCATAATATTAGCTACGGGTTCTCCCGAATCTGGGTGAATCCATAGCAGCCCACCCTTGCAAATCAGCTAATCCTAGAACAGAACCAAACAGCAACAAATCCAACATCCTCACCACGAAATGGTGATCAAACATCAACGGAAATAGAACAAAAACAGAAATTGTGAAGAGAAAGAAAGAAAGGAAGGAAGGAAGGAAGGAAGGAAGGAAGGAAGGAAGGAAGGAAAGAAAGAAAGAAAGAAAGAAAGAAAGAAAGAAAGAAAGAAAGAAAGAAAGAAAGAAAGAAAGAAAGAAAGAAAGAAAGAAAGAAAGAAAGAAAAGAAAAGAAAAGAGATAGATAGAGATAGAGATAGAGATAGAGATAGAGATTGTTGTACTTCAAGTAGATCACATATCACTTGGAATAGTTTTTAATTCCAAAGAGGCAAAATTCACAAGTCTAGGTTCAGTGGCACAGAAGAGAGATTTTGATTCCTAAGGATCAGCCAGAATATAAAAAGAGAGAAAACAGAAGCCGTAAAATACATTCTTTACCCTTTGGGAAAAAGATGGATTGATCCATGCTAGAGACACTAGAAACATTTCAAGTGGGTAAATTTATGTTTCCAATCAAAGGTTTACTTGATTCCCAACCAGCAGACATTTTCGCTTCCACATTATCAATACACACTTTTTTTTAAAAAGCAAGTGAAATATTTCCAAACCTTACCTGAAACAAAAACAAACTCCAGATGTGTGTGGATGTCCTTGGAACGGAATTATAAAGCATTTTACAATCACAGATACAACACACAATCAAGAAAAAAGCATCACAAATAAAATTCCTAATGATTATAATGTAAGCTCTGTTAAAAGGAAAGAACATTAAGTTACCATAGGAACAAAAGGAAGAAATTGCAAAGAAGGGTACAAAATGTTAACATTAAGCAACGGAGATGAAATGAGAAAATACCCTCGGGAACAGAACATGGATGTGATGTCAATAAGTAAATAAATTCAATTAAATCGTAACACTGACAAGAGGTGGTACAACAGAAATCAGATGTACAAACTAACAACAAAATAAAACACGATAAAGTTGGTAATGGAAGAAAGTATTCCTCCTTCCTTTTCTCATGAGTTTTGGAATCACCTGAAAGGTCCTACCACACACAACACTTCAGGAAAAGGATCATTTTTCACCAAGCGGTCCTATTCAAGAGGCAGTTTACTGGAATTGCTAAGGGAATGGACTAAGGGCCAATGAGTTCTATGGTTGCCTTTGGCCCAAAACTAAGCCCTTAGAAGAAGTCAATGGGAAACCATTTCTAAAATCTTGCCAAGAAAACTGCCTGGACCAATTTAAGTATTTGCAAAGTGACAACAAAAACTTGGAGGTACATGTGTGTGCCCACACACGCGCACACATGCACACACACAAACACAAAGAACGGATAGATATAAATAAATATATAAAGTCCCTAATTCAGTCCTTTTTCTGAAAAGATAGATAGACCCGATTCAGATCTGCCCAGGGAATATTCTGTGCCAAGTATCACTGTTCCAAGTAACAAACCCAAAGCAATCAAAACCCTGAGGCCTAGAGTTTCCTCAAAGTATAAATTTATCAGGAGTGTCATATTGCCACAGCTGGTGAAAACCTGACTCTGAAGGACCCCAGGTTTTCCCCACCCAAATCAAAACCCTAAGTTCTTGCCCCCAGGTCACATGTCTATCACATGGCCCAATCAGGTCACAGTCCCAACTCCGCTGGCTTTTGTCCATGTCCTTCCAACACCTGGTAGAGTGTCCTTGGCTCCCATGGAAAAGAATGTTATTTTAGCTACACATCCCCCCAGCTATCTCTACCACCCCCTCACATTCCCACAGCTCCAAACGGCCTTGCTGTGGCAGCCCTGAAGTTGCTCCCTAAATGGCTTCAGAGCAGACACCAAGAAGGATACAGTCAAGACACCACAAGATTGGGTTCACTCACTTCTTTTACACATCCTCAGGCCTTAGAAACTGAAAATGATCTCACAAAACCAATGGATGGGACAATGGGGACATCATAAGTTACACTTCTGATCCTTCTCAAGTGCACTGTGACCAATCAGGATTATGGATATGACCACGTGACATGAACTATGTCTCCCATGAGGTATTAACTACATTTCCCATGAAGTAAAGTCTTACGCTTAGGCAAGAAATACCAAAAGTACATATATAGACTGGGTGAAACCAGGCACAATAACAGGAACCGTGAGAGGGATCTTGGAGTCTTCATGGACAACCAGCTAAATATGAGCCAGCAGTGTGCAACAGCAGCCAAAAAAGTGAATGCAATCCTAAATTGCATTAAGAGAAGGATACAATCAAGATCAAGCGAGGTACTAATACCACTCTATAAAGCCTTAGTAAGACCTCACCTAGAGTACTGCATCCAGTTTTGGTCATCACATTATAAAAAAGATGTTGAGACTCTAGAAAAAGTACAGAGAAGAGCAACCAGGATGATTAGGGGATTGGAGACAAAAAACATATGAAGAACGGTTACAGGAACTGGGCTTGGCTAGTCTAGTGAAGAGAAGGACCAGGGGAGACATGATAGAGGTCTTCCAATATTTGAGAGGCTGCCACAGAGAGGAGAGCGTCAAACTATTCTCTAAAGCACCTATAGGGCAAGCAAGGAATAACGGATGGAAACTGAACAAGGAGAGATTTAACCTGGAAATAAGGAAAAACTTTCTGACAGTGAGAGCAATCAACCAATGGAACAGCTTGCCTTTAGAAGTTGTGGGAGCACCATCTCTTGAGACTTTCAAGAATAGACTGGACTACCATTTGTCAGAAATGGTGTAGGGTTTCCCGCTTGGTCGGGGGGGGGTTGGACTAGATGACCTATAAGGTCTCTTCCAACTCTAATTAGCTGTTAGGTCTGTTAGAAGCATTCCCTTAAGAGGGCAGCTCTCATTCCTAAACTAACTATATACCGTCTAACCAGCATAGCACTACCAAAGCATTATAACTTCTACAGTATTTGTGAGGTCCAAGATAGCTTTTGAAAGCCACCAAGCTACCAAAGGTAATTTTGTGGTATATTGTTACACGGTATCACAATTATGAGTTCTAATACAAACCCATTTATCTTATGGCTGAGATTTCCACTCTTGGTGCTCCAGTCATCTTTTGATCCACTTCATTGCCTCTAAGATTGAGGGTGGAATCTTTTGGGGTCAACAACAGTAGATAGAGCACTTAAGGGCAACTGTGTTAATGAACTGTCTCATTTCTTTTAAGAATAAACTGCATTTCTCTTTATTCATTAGAAACAGAAAAACAAAAATGGATTTCATTGCTTACAACCCAGAAATGTTGATACATTAAGGACTCTGCTAATTTTAACATGTCGTTTATTATAAGAAATGTTTCTAATCTAAATTATCATCTATTGATTTTAGAACGCATTACAAATATTTTTTGTGATTCTGATGGTAAAAAGGAGACAGGTGTTTGTCACAAAAAGTGGTATTTTGGGGGGAGAGGGGTCTCTGAGTGCAGAAGGGACTATAATTCACTTTGTCCCATTTGAATAAGTGATCAATGGGTTGGTTTCCAACTTCCAGCTTCCATTTTTATTGCAACCAACTTTTTACCTTTTGCTTTCTCAAAGTCCTCAGGGAACATTCCCAACAAGGCCAACTGGCAGTTTATTCTGATTTTCTGACAGATGGTTTTATTTATTTCTGTAAGAATTGAAATCCAGAGCTCCTAATCCTGAAGTCCACATTTTGTTTCTTCTTTCCTTTCTATATCAAAATCAGAATTTTGAAAAGTCCTCCATATTGCATAATTCATGGCTTCCCACTCTTGTCAAGTGGGAAACCAAAATCATCCCAAACTTTACCTGAAAGTGCTACTACTAAAGCTGTGAAAACCGTATTAAATATTTCAGAAAAATATGACTTTTACATAAGAAAACCTCTGTTAATACAGAAAATGTTCAAGATGGAGATAAAAATGAAACCATAACTTTTCATTTTGGACCTAATAGAAAAAGACCTGGAGAAAAAGAAATCAGAACTTTGCTACTATATATATTGACAGCAGCAAGACTATTGTATACACAAAAGTGGAAGGACTCTTCGATTCCTACTGTGGACGATTGGTTGCAGAAGTTGATGGAGTTGGCTGAAACGGCAACATTGAACCGATAAAAACTCAAGATAAACCACTCCAAACTCGATTGCAGAAAATATGACTTCAGCAATAGAGTGGTCAATGCCTGGAACGCCCTACCCGACTCCTTGGTTACAGCCTCAACTCCTCACAGCCTCAACCTCAAACTGTCTACCGTGGACCTCAACTCATTCTTAAAAGGTCCTTAAAGGGGGCCTGCATAAGGGTACCAGCATGCCTACCGTCCCTGTCTTACTGTCCTCATTTATCTGTATTTACTACCTTTGCTGTTGTTTATGTTCATACTTATACTTGTTATCTTGTACATGTTTGACAAACAAACCAACAAAGTCTTCAATACAATACTAAGAATCAAGGTGAACCTAACCCTCTCCGACACTGAGGAGGAGATTGGAAACAGAAACAAGCTTGGAAGAATCAAAGACAGGATGGAAAGGAGCAGCTCCGGTGCAGAAAAAATGGGACACTTCATATCACCAATTAGATTACTGCCCATTGTAGATGGAGAAATTACATTGGGCTCTGCAATCCCTTCTCCATGGGGACCTGAGAGCCACAGCTGTTCCTTTTGCTCTCTGCCAAGCATCAGCCAATTCAGACCCATCCTTCCCTCAAATGATATGGCAACACATCAACTTATCTTCAAAATGGTTGGCAGAGGGTTCATGAGGAAGACAAGATCTCAGAAGTGCCTTAGGAGTCAGTCTCCCTCTTGAAGGCAACTATCACCAGGTATCCTTCAGAGACATGGCAGGATGCCTGTCCTATGAATGGATAATATGCAATCACAGCAGCCTTTAATTGTTGAATTAATTTATTTCTGGAGGGCACCACTCTCTCACACACAATGAGAATCACTGAACTATTGTCCTGCAACACAGGGCACAGTTCACAACATTAGCTCTTGGCTAGGATTTTGCATAAAATCACCGTTGTTAGAAATCATTTGAAAACCCTCCATTGGTCTCAATTGAATGGGCAGTTGTGCAGAAAGGACTTTGCATCCCAAAGAAACCTCTCCTAACTTCCCCAGTTCAAAACTTCTTCAGCCCTGTCTGGCACTTGCTGGGGAAAAGAAGCTAGAAACCTCTCCTCTCTTTATATTCTATTTCTATTACTAGTTGGATACCTGAGCTTCATGAAGAAACTTTGTGATCAGTCTATGCAGGAGAAATTTGGTTCACAATCCATTGGCTCAGTGGTGGTTGGTGATTGAAACACATAAGGGAATATCACTGCCACCTCCTTGAGTTTGGAAGCAGTTCCATAGATTGAAGGTGCAGACATTTTGGTGAGGTACCAATGTTTAGTACTGTAAGGAGCTCCAGAGCACTCCTGAGTGAAGGAGTGGAACATCAGCCAGATTGAACTGAGGTAACAGAATGTGAGGCAACTGGCGGTGGGAAGGGGGAGTAGAACTCCTTAGCATCAGAGCATGTTAATTACTGCATAAGAAATACTAATGATCTGATGGTCATTTCAAAAAATCCTTTCTTAGCAAGCAGCTACATGCCAAATTTCAAGTTTGAAGGCTTTACGATTCTGGAGATTTCATGATGAGTGAGTGGTACATGGCAGTATAGACAGATAGATAGATAGATAGATAGATAGATAGATAGATAGATAGATAGATAGATAGATAGATAGATAGATAGATAGATTTCACTAAGAAATTATTGAGTTCTCCAGAATGTGGGCAATAAAATATTAAGTCCCCAGTAGAGTTAGAGATAGTAAAAAGGATTGGCCATATTGTCTAGGGATTTTGTTTATTTTAAAAAGCAAGCAGAGAGGTTGGACTTTCCATTCAACTTCTAGGGGATGCCATGATTCACAATAAGTACAGATGAAACAATCAATCACTAGAAGGGTTTTACAGATGGGGATGAAATTTTATCCCAAGTGAACTCCTGATTTTTAGATAGAATAGAATAGAATTCTTTATTGACCAAGTGTGATTGGACACACAAGGAATTTGTCTTTGGTGCATAAACTCTCAGCGTACATAAAAATACATTCATCAAGTATAATAAGATAAAACACTTAGTGATAGTCATAGCATACTAAATAAGCAATCAAGTCATACTTGGAAACTAAATAAAACAATATAAATCATAAAGATACAAGCAACAAGGTTATAATGATAAGTGAAAGTAGATAGGTAATAGGAAGGATGAGAAGAAGAATAGTGATACAGTCTTAGTAAAGAGTGTGACAGTGTTGTGGGAGTTATTTGTTTAGCAGAGTGATGGCATTCAGGGAAAAACTGTCCTTGTGTCTAGTTGTTCTGGTGTGCAGGGCTCTGTAATGTCATTTTGAGGGTAGAAGTTGAAACCATTTATGTCCAGGATGTGAGGGGTCTGAAGATACTTTACAGACCTCTTTTTGACTTGTTTAAAGACAATTTCTTCACAAAGAAATAACTTAAATGCAAATTGAGAAATTTCATTCCTGAATATATCATTCTAGGAGGCTGTAACCCACTCCAGAAAAGTATGGTTTAATCTTCTGCTGTCCACAACTCCGTAAGGTTCCATCCATTTCTGTGCCATTCAGGCTATTGGAAATACAGCAGCATAGCAATACTTTATAAACCAACCAATTAAAAAATAAACCATCACCCAGCCATTAACCACTGCAGTCCACTACAAGATACATAGCATTGAGTAGGAAGCCCAGTTGTAGAATCCTGCTTCTCTGTGCTTGGTTGTTTGCTTATAGACATTTCATAACCTGACTAGGGAACATCATCAGTGCTGGAGAGCACTGTTTTGAGTACATGCAGGATCAGCATGGCACTCATCAGGAAACTTTAAACTCGGGAGATCTTCCCCTAGACTGACACTACTCCTGTACACCAGTTCCATTTCTCTTTCTAAGTTTCAAGATAATGTGCAGTCATGTTCAAGGTGATTTATTATCTGTCTATAGATTTTGCAACTTTACTCATTAGTTAACAGCTCCCTGCTTTTCAAGTATTTTGCAGAAGCTGAGAAGCTTTGCATCAGTAGACCGCCCAAAATCACTCAGGGGTGAGCGGCTTACTGGTTCACTCTGGTTTGGACGAATTGCTAGTTAAGTGCTAGCTAATTTTATGGCTGGTTCAGTGAACTGGCAAATCTCACCCCTGTCTGGCTCCACCCATCCAACCCCACCCCTCCCAGGAGTCCCCAAGCAGCCCCGTTTTGGTTCCCAGATAAGTACAGGGCCCACGCAGAGATTCGGGAAGGGTGAAAAATGGGCCTCCCAGGGGCTCTGGAAGGCCAGAAACAGGCCTGTTTCTGGCCTCCAGGGGGCCCCCAGATGCAGTGGTGGGATTCAATTTTTTTTTACTACTGGTTCTATGGGTGTGGCTTGGTGGGTGTGGCAGGGGAAGGATACTGTAAAATCTCCAGTCAGAGGTGGTATTTGCTGGTTCTCCGAACTACTTAAAATTTCCACTACCGGTTCTCCAGAACTGGTCAGAACCTGCTGAATAACCGCCTCTGCTCCAGAGCCCAGGGAGGCCATTTTAGCCCTCCTGGAGGCTCAAGTAAAGCCTCCAGAGCCCAGGAGAGCAAAAACACCGCCACCACCGTGGTGCAGGAGGCCGACTAGGCCACATCCACCATGGCCGTGCCCACCCAGAAACTGGGCAGAGAACCCGTTGCTAAATTTTTTGAAGCCCACCCCTGCAATGAAGGAGGTGGGTGGTCTTTAAATATGAATAGTGAAAATTAATAAACAAAAGTTTCTCTTTAACTGCTTGTCTTCAGCTGCGTATCAACAAAACCCAGAAATATTTCTGGAAAGCAGATGAGCAAAAAAAAAAAAGAACCAGGCTAAAGAGATACTGCCAGAAGTCCTTCCATGAGACGGGGGCTTTCCCTGGGAATTTAATGCATGGCAATAGACTTATGAATCTTATGTATTCTCTGCCTTCAGCTGCCTTCAGCTTGTCTATTTCTGTAGAAAGCCTATTTTTACACAGAGCTATAAGCCTCTAGTAATCGCTCCTTGCCAAAGAATAGCCATAATAAAAGCAGCCCTGGAGTTTCACACCGCTGGGGAAACAGATCTGTGTAATTCCTACATCCCCATTAAAGGAAGGGAAATTCTTTCACCAGAAATGCAAAATGTTAAAGGAAAAGTAAAGTGAGAAATTGCAGAATTACACAGACTCTTAAAAGGCTGAGTTAGTCTTAAGATCATTTCCCACCCCTGGAAAATATTCTGGTTAAGCGTTAAAAGATGTGAAAATCCAAAGGAAGGCAGATCCAGTTGATAACACAAGGTCAAGAAAACCCACCAACATCTCTTGATTCTTCCAAGCTGATCTCTGGATGGCCACCTTGTTTCACTTGGAATGTGATCACTAGATCACTTGCTAAGCTTTCTTAATGAATGTGATAGCTGAGATAAGATTTCAGGGGAAAGAAATCATCTTACTTCATTTCCTACAAAAACAACGAATTACGACGTTTGTGTGACTGTTAAGTGGGCTTTTTATGGCTTGTAGTTATAACTGTTTGACCTTGAGATGGAGAATAGAAGAGGACTCTAGAAATCTGGCATAATACAATATAGGTATTTTTTGGAAATGATTCCTTATCTCTCTGACCCCTTCTCTAATGCATTCATTTATGTTTACAGAGAATCATATGTAATTTTCATCATTTCAATTTTCATTATTATTTTTTCCAAATAAAGACATCCTATTCTTACAAAGCCAACAGTATTCAAAATAAAAGGATACTTGTACTTTTCTTTTCTTTTTATAAAAATGAGATAATTTTCAAGCAATCATCAAACTGCAGATCAGGGGATTTAAATACATACACATAGAGAGAGAATGAAATGAAGGGTAGGTGAAGTAAAGGAAAGAGAAAAAAAAAACAAGGTGAGTAAGCAGAGGGAAACAAGAGAGCTGTGCAAAGTGCATTTTCAAATATCCCCTGAATTTTAATATTCATGAACCATGGAATTGCATCATAGAATTTTCAGTTGCCATACTTCTATCATGTCTTCAAATGGAACCTTAAATCCCTTGAATTCTATAGCTTTTGGTGTCTACAAACCATATTCCCATTCTGCACATATAGGTAGTTCTCCAGATATGATTCAACATATGACTCAACCTGCCCATTATGACCATATGTTAAAACAGTTGTAAAACAGAATAACAGAGTTGGAAGGGACCTTGGAGGTCTTCTAGTCCAAACCCCTGCTTAGGCAAGAAATCCTATACCATTTCAGACAAAAGTTTGTCCAATCTCTTCTTAAAAGCTTCCAGTGTTGGAGCATTTACAATTTCTGGAGGCAAGTTGTTCCACTGATTAATTGTTCTAACTGTCAGGTAATTTCTCTTTAGTTCTAAGTTGATTCTCTCCTTTATTAGTTTCCACCCATTGCTTCTTGTCCTGCCCTCAGGTGCTTTGGAGAGTAGCTTGACTCCCTCTTCTGTGTGGCAGTCCCTGAGATATGGGAATACTGATATCATGTCACCCATAGTCCTTTCTTTTCATCAGACTAGACATACCCAGTTCCAGCAACCACTCTTTATAGGTTTGTCATATGGCTGATCTCATTTTATGACCTTTTTATGCAGCAATTGAACGCTAGTGATTGCCCAGTTGTTAAGCAAATTCCTTGATCATTATGCAAACCAGTGGCTTGCTATGGATGCAATATTGCCAAAACTGAAACTGTAGGTTTTCAGCATTTTCAGCACATTGTAAGTGTGGTCATGTTTAGTGTGGGATGCTGCAACATTCATAAATGCTGTCATGCTGCCAATCAAAGTTAGCACCCAAAGTTAGTGACTACTGATGGGCACCATCCATTGGAAATTCAAACCTGGGTTGTAATTTTGGGTTGGTTGTAACTTCAAGGGCTAAGAGATCAGTTGTAAATCAAGGACTAGTTCTAATGAATTTGCTCATTTTAGCCTTTCTTTCCAGTTGTCTTCTTTATTTCTTTTTCTTTCTTTTCCAGTTTTCATTTGCCTTATTTCCTGGCTGGCAATACTAGCAGCTTGCATATTTGATCTTCATAACCATCTTGTAAATGTTTTACTCTGAGAAGTTTCTGCTTCTCTTCAATGGTCCTGTGTTGTCCTAAGTCAAACTCCATTAACTTTTCTAGTATCCTTACTATGTACTATGGCTATTTTTTCCCCTTCTGTTCAATCGTGTCGGGTGGACAATTCCTCATTGGTAGCTGAAGATAAGGAGTCCTCTTCAGCTGGTTGTAAAACCAGCTTTCCTGGTCAAGTATGCAACCTAACACGTCATACCAACAAGCCAAAAGACATCCTCATTTTGAGGAAGCCACAGCACAAGAATACAAAATGGTGGAAAAATTGCATCCCTCAACCTGGAGATCTAGTTTTCAGTAGGTTCTTTTCTCTTTTTTTAATTTATTTTTTAATTTTAATTATGAGAATACAACACAATGCATCCAACTTAGCTTTATTATACATATATACATTTTACTTCAACATTTATAATCTCCTGATTTGATACATTAATTACCACCTAATCTGATCATAACTATTAATATTTTGACTTTGTCTTCTGTTATATAACCATTGATAAAATTTATTCCATGTTTTATAATATTTAGATTCTCCTTTGTCTTTTATTTCTAAAGTTAACCTATCTGATTCATGCCATAATTTTTCTTATTATTTCTATTTCTGGAGGTATGATTTCATTTTTTTTCAGTATTGTGCATATATTATTCTAGCTGCCGTCAATGCATGTACTATTAGATACATTATTTCCTTCTTATAATTTTTCTGATATTATTCCTAGGAGAAAAAAATTCCAGTTTAAATGGAATACACTTCCCCACCATTTGTTCTATCCATGTTTGAATCAGTCTCCAATATTTTTTTGCAACATTGAAAGTCCACCACATATTTAAAAAAAAAAAAAATGTGCCTGATACATCTTTGCACTTCCAACAATTTGGAACATTTTAGAAAGCCTTGCTGGCAGAAGATGCCACCTGTAAAACAGCTTATAAAGATTTTTTTTATAAGCCGTAGCCAATGTTATATTCTTATTTGTGGTCCAAAGTTTTTGCCATTTAGCCAATTCAATATTATAACCGAAATCTTTTGCCCATGCCACCATTGTTTCAGTATCGGTAGGTTCCTTTCTGATGCACCGAAGGCCACATGGGTTGAAGACTTTCCATTCCATATTACGAAGTTCCTACCTGTCGGTGGGATAATTCCCGGTGAGAGAAGACCAGGAACGGAATGCGGCATGATGTGAGAATTTTCTGGCGAGGTCACACTCTGCGTCCGTTTTGGGGGCCGCCCAGGTCTGGAGCTGTGGAAGAAAAGGAAAAAAAAAAAGTTTACAATTAAGCTGTTGTCTTACACATCATTTCAAAGTTGTTTCAATTGGTAACATGGACTGTAAATAAATTTGTTTCAAGGACGGTTGCTTTTGCAGTTAGATGTAATAGACTTCCATCACTAATTAGATTACATGCTGAATTCATTTTCTTCATTGAAGATCAGCCGCGCTTGATGCATAATTCATAGCCAGCACCTCGTTACCTGCTCCTTCATATTAATATCTATACACAGTTTGAATTGCCTCGTTTGCATATGCTAAAGTTCTACATGGAGCCTTCAGCACGAAAATTATGCACTAACTTGTAATAATTATTACAGTCAGCCTGCTATTGATTTATGAGACTTTTAAAAACCAAATATGTGTAGTACTTGTAATGAATGATATTTTAAGGTTCTTCAGGAAATTAAAAGGCAATGCCTGCCCAAGGAAATGTTCTGCTTGTTTGATTTAATACTACAGTTAGCTGGGAGGTGGAATGAGAGAGTGATTCAGACCTATAGCACATTTTTCGATGATATGTTTTATTACCTTGCAGTACTACTCCGATATCTAGATGATAAATGACAATACATATCTAATATGTGAAAAGGTCTTGCAATTTCTTTATTTTTTTGTCATGTAAAAGATAAGTCAAGTTATCATTTAACCCTTATTCTATGCAGTGAAAAATCTTGATTTAAATATGGTACATTAGTCAGAAGAGAGTTTATTGTTTATAAACCATTCTTGAGAAATCACAGTGCTAGGACTTTACATCTTTTGGTCTCCATGTTATAAAAAAAATGTTTTTAATACTCTAAAAAGTGTGTAACAGTGTATAGAAGTGTATAGAAACAGTGTAGAGAACAGCAACCAAGATGATTAGAGGACTGGAGACTAAAACATAGGGTGAACAGTTGCAGGAACTGGGCATGGCTAGTCTAGTGAAGGATCAGGGGAGACATGATAGCAGTGTTCCAATATTTGAGGGGCTGCCACAAAGAGGAGGGGGCCAAGCTATTTTCTAAGGCACATGAAGGCCAGACAAGGAATAATGGATGGAAACTGACCAAGGAGAGATTCAAATAAGGAAATAAGGAGAAATTTTCTGACAGTGAGAACAATCAACCAATGGAACAGAAGTTGCCCTTGGAAGTTGTGGGAGCATCATCACTTGAGACTTTCAAGAAGAGATTGGACTGCCATTTGTCAGAAATGGTGTAGAGTCTCCTGCTTGGGTGTGGAGGGGGGTTGGACTAGATGACCTACAAGGTCTCTTCCAACTCTGTTAATCTGTATCTGTTCCCCAAGGATATGTTAAAGGCTTTGGAATGTGTTGTGTCAGCCTTCAGAACAACTGCACCAGCGCAGCAATTGGGAGAAAGAGGTCTTCTGAAGGTGATTCTTCTATACCTCCTCTTTTATTTGTGGAATGAATGAAGGGTACATGCAGGGTTCAAGAGATGGCCTCCTGGAACATGTGATTTCTAAGAGGAGTTGTTGAGTATTGTTTACTGCCATGGATGGTTTCATGAAATAAACTCATGAAAGCATCTCACATATCAAGGGGATGTGAGAATCATTGTTTCCATGTTCAAGAATAGTAGGACTAAATGGAATATTTATGAATATTTTTCTGGACTGTTTTTAATGGCTGCATCATAACAGACAGGATGGATGGATGGATGGATGAATAAATCAATCAATAGTTAGATGGGTCTGGAGAGAGAGAGAGAGAGAGACTGTGTGTGTGTGAGGGGGGGGGAGAGAGAAAGGCAATATTGAGAATAGGACTATCAATTTGGGAAGGTAAACAATCTAGTGCCATTTCTGATTTTTGCATCCCTCACATGATGAACTCTATATTAACGAGAGAGGCACAGAATAATTGAGAAGTTCTCAGTAGTATTTTCAGCTTAAATTGTATCCATTCTTTTTGTTGCATCCTCTGGAGGTGAATTTTAAATAGTGTAGCTATGTAGGACATTGATATATTTGTACTAGAGCCGGAAACGACTAGCACATATGTGTGAGGGGAACCTTTACCTTTTATTAGAAGCATTTGAGTTATTTTCTTCAAGAATCCATTTTAGATGCTAAAATACACAATACTTGCATTCACTGTTAGCATTAGATCATCTTTGTGTTTTGAGACAACCACTTTTTTAAAAAAAACTGCCACCCATCTTTAATAAAGGAATAATGATCAAAAAATAGGGCATTTCTTTGCAGTTTAATGACTCAAGACCTTGGGCCATTAACCTTAACTGGTCATTAATTCCAAGTTAATGACCAGAATTGAGGTCATTATTAATATAAAGCCAGAAGATTTTTGTTTGGATGAATCTGGATTTTTTTTTTCTTCCTCTTCTCACAAAGGAAAATAATTTCTTTTCCAAAGTTTAAGAGGTAAAAAATATGTGAGAATGAAGTAATTCTATTGTATTTTAATCTATAGTCAATAAATCCTTGAGAATATTCCATATTATTCACAATGTTATATAGTATTTTATGTACACACACACACACACACACACACACACACACACACACACACACACACATATATTAATGGACATATTCTACTCTGAGTAGTCACATTATTTTTTTTCTGTGGTTGAAGCTGGAAAGAAGGAAGTAGAACACTTCCAATAAATACATGGTTTCGAGTGAGTGAAATCCAAGAGCTAAATTGCATCCAATATCGGGCAGAAGTCACCAACCTAGGATGCAATTGTAAGTGCTTCATCCACTCACTCATCACACACCTCTGGCAATGAAGTGTTGTAGAAGGAGAGGTGTTCTGAATAGGAAGTGGCTATTCTCACCTTCTCCAGAAGGTTCATTCTTGTTCCTTTTATCTGAGCCTTCCTTATTTTTCCTGCTCCTCCTTAATCTCCAACCTCCATTTTTCTTCTACTATATTTATAAATGTCTAAGATTTTTATAGTAACCGCAAAGGACAAAAAGATTTTGACATTGTTCTGGAACTGTATATGAGTCCTACCATGTGGTGCCATATTCAGAGAAATCTAGCACAGTACATATTTTCTTTTTAAAAAATCTAGTACATTTTTGCTAAAAAAAAAAAAAAAAAAAAAAAAGCAAGCTTGCTATGCACATTTTAGTTCTTTCTGTTCCTAACATAAGAAAAAATATTTGTAGCCAGAATACTTTCTCAGACTACAACTGAGAAGATAACTAGTTATTTATGTCAAGAGAGACACAAGTATCATAGTTTTTGATAATTCAGTTTATAAATAGGATATTCTATTTTAAACAAAACATGTCATGGATATATCTAAGCCCTTCAAATAGTTTCCATATAATATTGCTAAACAAAAGTCAGTTGTGTTTAATGAGTAACTTGGAATGCTTAATAGTTATTTAGCTTGAACCTTGCCAAGTTTAAAACCTATTTTTGCATTAGTTGAGCAAATAATAAAAAAATATTTTAAATTTACCAAATCATGCCTTGAATAAATAAATACATCTGGGTTATTGTTTTATGAAGCTCTCTGTATATTGCTCCTTGGACAGGCTTTCAATGCAGAACACATAAGTTAGACCTGTCAGACTTCTCAAGCTACAAATCCTTTGACCCTGAAATAAACTTAATTTTATCCCCTTTTTTAGCCACTGCATCAGTCATGCATAGGTTTTTACATCTAATAATAATCTTGATCATACTTTAACTACTGGTGTTTCCAGACCTAGTTTTTCTCACTTTTTCAAAACTTTACAAAACACATTTGATCTTATAGAGATTTTTTGTGCTCTTTTCCTATAAATTTCTTATTTTTATTATGTCCACAACATCAGGACCAAATAGTGCTTATTTACTAAGAATCAACCTCCTTTAGTTATTTTTGTCGATTTTAAATTTTATTTCATATGTTACTTTTTAATAGCTGTTAATTATGGTTATTTTGATGGTTATTTTGTTTTTAAGCTATCATTATCTTGTTTTTTAATATTTTTTACAGTATAAATTAGCCATGTTGATTTAAGATCTAAACATCTAAATTGTGTTTCACATGCATGCATGCCCAATATGACTTTTATTTTCATGATAAGCAACGTGAAAATATTTCATAAATGAATAAAACATACACGCACTTTGTACTGATTTACATCTTCAATTATTTCATGTGATAATAATATTGCGATTGGTTGACAGCCATGGCATGATGCCCAAGCAACTCTATCAAAGAAGTCTTGCATGTACTCCCTCTCTGTGATTTAAATTAATTTAGTTTACATATCCCAAACCTTTTTTTTCACAAAACCTTAAACATCATATTAAAAAGGCCTTTACCATTCACATGCCCTCTTTCCTGTTGCTTTACAAAACCAAAAAAAAAAAAAAAATGCAGGAAGGGTTTTTCTGGACAACTTGCTAACCGTCATTTGGAGATACCCTGATAACAAAATGATAGAGTTGGAAGTGACCTTGAAGGTTTTCTACTCCAACCCTCTGCTCAACCCTCTGAAATGGTATAGGGGACCCTACACCATTTCAGACAACCTCTTCTTAAAAACGTCCAGTGTTGGAGTATCCATAATTTCTGGAGGCAAGTTATTTCACTGATTAATTGTTCTAACTTCGGGAAATTTCTCCTTAGTTCTCTCCTTGATTCTTTTCCATCCATTGCCTCTTGTCCTGCCTTCTGGTGCTTTGGAGAATAGATTTTTTTGTGAATTTTGGAAGGCTGCTGTCATGTTACCCCTAGTTCTTCTTTTCATAAAACTGATCATTTAGAGGACATACCCCCATGACACAATCTTTGACTCAGTTTTGACCTACTGTGGAGGCAGCCAAAGCTTACCCTCAAGTGTTCTACTTTTAAAATAGCTTTTTCCATCTTCTCAAACCACAGGTTGTAATGTGCAAGCCATCTACCAAGACTTTCTCACAGCATGGTGACAACACAGGCCATTTTGCCTTGGGCTATAAAGCAGGGGTGGGCTTCAAAAAAATTAGCAACCAGTTCTCTGCCTGGTTGCTGGGTGGCCGTGGCCATAAGTAGGGGTGGCCTAATCGGCCTCATGCACCAGGGCAGGAGGGCCGTTTTCGCTCTCCCTGGCCTCTGGAGGCTTTCCTCGAGCTTCCGGGAGAGCGAAAACAGCCTCCCGGCGCTCCGGAGACCTCCCTGAGCCTCCAAGAGGCCCATTTTTGCCCTCCCTGAACTTCTGTGCAGGCCCTGCACTTAACTGGCATCCAAAATGGGCCACATGGAGACTCCTTGGAGGAGAGGAGAAGGGTGGGCATAGATAGCCAGGGTGGAATTTGCTAATTCAATGAACCGACCATAAAATTAGCCACCAGTTCGCCCAAGCTGGGATGAACTGGATTTAAACTTCCATGCTAGTCTTTTAGAAGACCTTTTATTAAACATGTGACCAGGACCTTTTTAAAAAAAAGCATTTCTGTCTTTCTGCTGGTCAGTTTAAATTATGAGAGAGATACGTTGCTGGTCGTCTCCCCAATGAGCACACTAAACATATTCTGCTGCTACTGAAAAATACCTTGTTTCTGAATTTGCTAACTTGAGCTGGGCCTACAAAGGCATGTTGCTAATTACCCATTAAAAATAGGAACCTTTTCTCAAGAACAAATAGGTTTCTATCTTCTTTTTTTTTTCTGCAGCTTCGTTGTGTGCATAAATTTGGAGCAGAAATCTCAAAAACCACTGGAGGCACTAAAGAATGTGACAGTAGTCTCTGGTTACATCTAGGGGTTGTCTGGATTTATGAAATCCAGCTTTGGTAGCCAAAATGAAATCCAACCTTCTGGGGAAATTCCTACTGGACAACCTGAATCCTACGTTTAAAAAAAAAGCAAAGCTATGGTCATTCACATCTTCCAAAGGTAAGGCTTTAACTAACAGTGTGGTTTCAGGCATATTGTGTGAAAAATTCACAGCCTGAGATATCAACCAACCATTTGGTTATATTCCCAGTGTGTCTCTTGATAAAATGGAAACAGAAGTCCACCTGTTCCAAAATAAGCTAGCCAGAATGACTGGACAGTGCCTCTTCAGCACAAACAACAGTTTTCCACCTGTTGTTCTATTGATACAGAGAATGTGACCTGTTTAACATTAACAGCAAATGTTCAGTGCCTCTTCCAGACAAGCTCTTAATCATGAAATTGTTCATTGTTTGGGAATAGAATGGTTTCAAAACCTTTCTTTTGTTATTCTCTAAATCCAAAAATATGAGAGCATAATTGTTAAATGATGGTCCTCTGAAGCCATGCCCATCACAAATTGTCCTGGACTTTCTGCTCTGAGAAGATTTCAATAAGAAAAACAAAAACAAAACAAGAACCTACCTGAGTCTTCTCAGAAAACAACAACTGAATGAAAAACTGCTGGTGACCTTCTACTGTTGCACCATAGAGAGTATCTTAACTTACTGCACCTCTGTATGGTTTGCCAACTGTACAGGGGCAGATAGGAGAGCACTCCAGAGGGTTAATGTCATTGCCCAGAAGATCGTGGGTTGCCCTCTCCTCTCTTTGGAAGAGCTTTATAGCTCCCGCTGCCTTAAGAAAGTTCAAAACATTCTCAAAGATGCGTCTCATCCTGGGCACCCTTTTTTAAAAAAATTATTACCATCTGGCGGATGGTACAGAATAATTAAAACAAGGACAAATAGGCTGAAAAACAGCTTCTATCCCAGGGCAGTAACTCTATTGAATTCTACTGTATAGCGCGATATTAATGCAATATCAGGGTTTTTCAATTCAATATATAGAATGTGAAGGATGTGTGTTTGTGTTCATTTTCATAGTCATAATGTACACTGAAGATAGTGTTTAATTTCATTGTATGAGGTGAAATGACAATAAAGTAAACTAAAAATAAAGCAATCTTCTAATTGTGTAACCAACTAGCAAAAGACCAAGGATTTGTTGTTTTTGTTGTAGTTGCTGCTGCTGCTGCTGTTGTTTCTCTTATTCCCAACTTCCTACCACAGATTTTTTTTTAAAGTAGGGAACTCTGCCTGGTTTACAACTACTGCCCTTTGTAGCACAGTATGGGTGACGGTGTGCAGTTAGAGTTTGCAACCAACCGTATGGATTCCACTTTAATCTTTAGGTGACAGGCAAGAGTTATTAACTAGCTGAAATCTGAGACCATCAATTTAAGATATATAGTTTTAATAAAGTTTTACTTTGGTAAAAACTAGTGTGGGTTTGTAGCTCCTCTGGAATATGTTAAATGAAAAGAAAAAGAAATGCGTTTCACTGAACAGATTTGTTCTCGTTTGGTAAAATAAGCCTCTCTAAATAAAGTCTCCATTACTATGAAAGCTTTTTCCCTCGTTCACCTAGTCATAATTTAAATGCTAACAGTTTAGCTGATCAAATTAAACAAATATAAACAGTTTGTGTAATGACATCAGCAGTCAACAGGGAACATCTGTGCTTTTAACCGTGCTCAGAAAATATCCTTTTGTTTACACTAAAGATAATTATAAAGTTTATATTTCTCTGTTCAGTTTAAGAGCGTGGATAAAAAGAAAACGAAAAAAAGAAAAGACCAGATTACCTTATGGTCCAAAATAGCAACATGTTTTGAGTGAAGGGAATATTTCCCCCCCTCGCTTTTTTCCTTCTTCTTATAACCATGTTTAAATAATAGAAATGAACTTTCCCTGAACTTCTCTCCTTTAATGACTTTGGTCCACATTGACCCTCTGCTAGGAAGGGAGCAGTGATAGCATCAACTTTCTGCTGCTAAAGCAATCAAATTAGTACAATTGTGCATACGGCGGTTGCAGCACAAATTTCAGGATCTCATAAAAATGGGTGCAAAGGAAAAGCCTGTGGGCCATCCAACTCCTATTGTTTGAAAGAAGGACATGACCAAGAAGCCTTCTTGGACAATACGAATGAATGTGTTCTGCTAATTGGAACGCTGCAACGAACATATAATTGCAAGTCAAGTTTCCTCCCCACCCCAAAATCCCAAAGACTATTGGATGAATCATGAATAACCCAGTGGCTCCAGCCTGTCTAGCCTCCCTAAGCTTCCAAGACGAGGCACGTAATTGAATTATCCAGACTTTCTTCTGAATACTTGAAAGGAACAGGCTAGGGTGGTCATGTTTAAAAAGTCAATATTGACCCCTACATTGATCTTCCAACAGTTGCTTATTCATCTTAAGGACTACTCGAAAATTTCTATCTATCTATCTATCTATCTATCTATCTATCTATCTATCTATCTATCTATCTATCCATTCATATCTATCAATCTATCTATCATTATTATTATTATTATTATTATTATTATTATTATTATTATTATTATTATTATCTATCATCGATCTATCCACCTATCTCTCATCTACCTATCATCTATCATCATCTTTCAATCAATCTATGTATCTACAATCTATCCATCTATCATCTTTAAATCTATCATCTACTTAACATCTATCATCTATCTACTGTATCTATCTACCTATCATCTACCTACCTACTGACTTACCTACCTACTGATCTACTATCCACCCACTTATCTACCTATCCACCCAATCATCCATCCATCCATTTACCTACCTAGCTAGCTAGCATTTAAGTGTTATTTTAAAACCACCACCCCCTCATTGCTGAATTTTAAGCCCCCAAATGCAAATTCCCTTAGTCTCTGTTCTTTAAACATTTCCAGTTCCCTAATCATATTTACTTTTTTCTTCCCCCAGTCTGTTTATCAGTTTATCTGAACTTTCTCAAATGTATGGTACCCAGAACTGGAGCTCAATTTTTCAACTGGATTTTGCACCATGAAAAATTTATGCATTTCTGTAATTTAGTAACTAGACTATACTGGGTGAAATCAAGCTGGGAGAACATGAGTTCAAGTCTTGCCTTAGCCATGAAAACCAGCTGAGTGACTTTGGGCCAGTGGCTCTCTCTCTCTCAGCCCAACTCAACACACAGGGTTATTGTTGTGGGAAAAATAGGAGGAGGAAGGTGTTCGTGCAAACAGTAAAGGTGAGGTAGATAGATAGATGGATAGGTAGGTAGGTAGGTAGATAGATATAAATAAAATGGCATTTATCTCATTTGCAGCAATATCACACTTGCTGACTTCCTGACCAATTTATAGCCAATCCAGTTCCAATATATTTTCTTGAATAATATCGTCCTGATTGCTTTATGTTTCCAGCATGAAGTAATATCTCTTTCTTTGTTAAATTTTACTCAATTATTCTCAACCCTTTGCTCCAATCTGTTGTTACAAATATTGCTCCTCTTTCCTACAGAATTAACTGTCCCACCAAATTGCCTAAGAGTTCCCTTCACATCATCATCCATATCTTTAGTGTACATCACCTAGAGTTGTTTGAAAGGGTACACAATTAATGAATAAATGATTTAATAAGACATTGGAGAATAGCGTGCCCAGGGCAGTAGCACCCCTTTTCATTACCTCCCTTCAGTTGATGAAGAACTTTTGATAAGAACTTTTGGAATACAACATTTTGAGCCACCTAAGCATTCATTTAAATGTTATGCCATCCAGCCCACATTTAATCATCACAGTTATCAGGCAGTAGTTTGACAAATGACTTGCCAAGATAAAAATATATCCAATGCATGTCTCACAAACAGCTATGCAAATCATCCAAATAAAACCAGCAAACAAAAAATGGAACCCTTTCAACACAAGAGAGAGTAAGCTAGAAAGTAAAAGTGGAATTAATCCTGCATAACTCATCACAATACCCCTGGTACTCTCTCTGGGTAAGGGATTGATCCAATTTGGTTTGGTTTTGAATGACCCAGTCACACCAGAGCAATGTACATTGATGCTGGGAGGTTGCATTGGGTTGGGTTGGGTTGGGTTGGATTGGGTTGGGTTGGTTGTCCCCACAACCTAGGAAGGAAAAAAACAGGACCAGAAGTGATGGTGTGGTTTTGTGAATATCATTTTTCACCATTAAAGTCAGCTGAAACCTAGAAGAGGAAATTGATTACAAATTAGCCCCTTAAAATAGATTTGAAAAGAGTAGGACCATAATGTAAATGAGTAAGCCAACAAAAACAATGTTTGTCAGTTGAGACTCCATTATTCTTCCCTAAACACAATGTAATATATCAGAGAAACTTAGATGTCAAGTTAGCCCTAAACATAAGGTAGATGAAAGTATCATAACAATGGGATCTAAAGAAAAACAAAGAGAGAATTCATAATTTTGCTCAGATCTGTATACCAAATTAATGTTTTCATGATACCTGTTAAACAATAACCCAAATTAAATGGATGAATAGAACAAAAGGGCATATTGTGGTCATGAAGAGCATAAGATTCATTCTTGGAATTTGCTCGCTTCATCTGCCTTACAAAGTAGCTGATGATAAGATGAATCAAAGCAAAATCCTGAAGTTTATTTATCAAATTTATTTACCATCTATCTCATGGTTCAAGGTGACTCTGAGCAGCTATCACCTCCTCTGAGCTTCTGGAGACATTATTTGCAATTGTCTGTTCTTCATAAATTGCAATTACTGTGTTAAATGGTCCTTTGGCAATATGGCTTAGAAGTCTAGCATTCTTTCAACTGACTCTTTGGACAATGGCTCAAAAAACTCTTATATCCCACCACTGCAGAAAATTGTGGAATGTTCCTACTTTTGGTTTTGCTCTTGTTACTCTGCCTGAGAGAAGGAAGAGAAATTGGAGGTAGTAAATGCTGCATCTGTCCAAATTGGCCTAGTTGCTTTCAGGGAGATCTTTGTTAAAGGAGAGACTTTCTTTTCATTAAGGGCTGATGATCAATCCATTGTGCAGTCTACTAAAGGCAAAGAAGAAGGACTTCTGTCATTTGTTGAGGGAGATAGGCCTGGACAATCTATACCTAAGTCCAGACAATGACAGGAACTGGGTTGTGCTAAGCAAGACATGGTCTGGAACCATGATGGTGAACCTATGGCATATGTGCCACAGGTAGCATGCAGAGCCATTTGTGCCAGCATGCAAGCTTCAGGCAAACTTACCTCACTGTGCATGTGCGCACCTCACAGATGATTTTCGGAGGGTTTGAGGCCTTTTTGGGGCTCCCAAAGGTTTGAGGAAGACTTCTGCAGGCTTCTGCAGACTTTTCAGGCCAAAAACTAGATCCATTTCATCATTTCCTGTTTTTCCAACAATACCAGAAGTAACGAAACGGGGCTAGATTTCAGCCTGCAAAGCCTGCAGAAGCCTTCCTCAAGCATTTGGGAGGCTGAAAAGACCTCAAACTGGCTGAAAATCAGCTGTGAGGTGCAGTGGAAGTAAGGGGGCAGCAGGGGGTGGGGAGTGGATGGGTGGGGATTAAGCGTGCATTTCTAGAGGGCGTGGGGGGCATTCATTGCCTTCTGGGTGCTGGCACACGAGCACGAGCATGTAAGACACGCATAACTGTTGGCACAGGAGCCCAAAAAGGTTAGCCACCACTGGTCTAGAGGATGACTCCATCTTGGACGTGGCCTTGGAAAAGTCACATCAGCAACCCCTTTAGTACAGGATGTGGCAAGACTGAGACAGTGGTGGGATTCATTTTGTTTTACTACCGGTTCTGTGGGTGTAGCTTGGTGGGCGTGGCAGGGGAAGGTTACTGTAAAATCCCCAGTCAGAGGCGGTATTTGCTGGTTCTTCGAACTACTCAAAATTTCTACTACCGGTTCTCCAGAACTGGTCAGAACCTGCTGAGTACCACCTCTGGACTGAGGATCAAAAGGTGGACACCAGAATGTACCTCCAGAAACCTGAAAAGAGCACCTGTTCATTTTGGGTCATGTCTGAACGAAAAGTAGTTCAGAGTTCCTTCCATATTCATGAATATCTTTAACAGGCCAATGCTGCTAACAGAAACTGGGAATCCATCATTAAAGCAGCTCTCTGAGGTCCTCACTTTGCCAGTCCACTGGGCAATTGATGGCAGGAGATGAAGGAAGATGGTGGGGTGGAGGAAACAGACCGGGGAAGCTCCATCTTCTAAGCAAATATTGGAAAAAGTCAAGTGCTAAAGAAATAGAGAGAAGACAAAGAACAGTGAACCCCTCCAAAAAAAGTATGCTGATTCTGAACAACTTCACCATTGTTGATTCTTCTTTGGAGTAGATTAACCAACTGAGAGATTTTTCTGTATCACTAAGCAGCTTTTGTTTGTGAACGCTGAGATTTATCTTACTTTGCAGCTAAGGCAGAAACTTCTCTTCATCTCAGAGACACTTCAGGGAAACACATGGCGAAGTTGTGTTTCTGGATGTGTGTCGTTCCCAATCCCTACACAAACGCGCAAATGAACCCTCCACTTTCACTGGTGTCTCTAAGTACACACTGTTTGGTTAAACTGTGGCACAACCCCACTAACACTTGACAATGCTGGTTCTCCTTTGAAAGAGTTATGTTTTAACGATTTAAGGATATTTTAAGATACTGCACAGAAGCATACAGACAGCAAGCTTGAGGGTGGTCCGTGATAGAAGTACGAGTTGGGGAGCATTGTTCAATGTCCAAAGAGTGAGATGAATATATTCCAGATGTGTGGATATACCTCACACATCTCTCTCTGGAAGGGAGTCACACAATTCTTGTTGGGAAAGTTACACAGAACAGCTTTTTCTCTTCACACTATCTGGAGAAAAGATAGGGTAACATATTTGCTGTTAAAAAAAAAATCAAGAAGGAACGAGAAATATATTTCTAAGCATATGTCATGAAGGAAAACAGAGGAATTAATTATTGGATCTGCTTTAAGTCTGTTTTCATTTAATTTATCTGAATTTATCTGACTTTGCAAAGAAAATCCCCTTTCAGGTATCAGTCTAAATATGGATAAGACTCTGCCTTCTTTTAAGCTGTTAAAAAGTTCTTAAGCCGTTTCTTTTTGTAGTCAAAAACTTAAATGTGTAAAGCGAGCTTTATAGCACAATAGACTGAACAGCAAAACCACACATTAAACAAAAGACACCTTTGAATTACTCTTTAGGCAGAAGAAAAGGAAGATTTTTCAGGACAAGTATTTGTATTTGATAAGAAAAATAACCAAAGCCTTGAATTAACCCTCCTTTCAGATATTTTTTTTTTTAATTTTAGAAATATATTCCTGGTTGATGTAAAGCAACCTTAAAAAATTAAGTTGTCATTGCCCTTTTAAATCCCTTCAACTTGAATTCCCTAATTGTTCCCTCACTTTATCTCACTATACCAGTAAGTAAATAAATTAACAAAACAGCTTTTATCGCAGAGAATAACCTTTTAACTGAAGGATTATCTCTAGTTTATTTTTCATTTCTTTCACTGCAGACAGCAGTTCATGCCTCATTGATCAGTTTGCTGAGGTGGTGACCAGAAAAGAAAACAAGAATTCTTAGCTATTGCCCAAGCCATAATATACAGTATATATTATGATACTCATTTCAAAATTAATTCTATAAGATACTGCAAATAATAGCAAGGATGATAATAAGTGTTTGTTTAAATTATGCTGGGATACGTAGCCCATTATCTATTTTAAAATATCAAGTGCTTTGTCGGTTATTGTCCGGAATATTTTATGAATGTTCTCTTCTGTATGTTATATGCAAATAAACCTATTCTTTTTTTAAAAAAATCAGATGTAAGTGAAATTGGTATATTAGAAATGGGAAGAAAACAAACAAGCGAAGCTCATTGAGATGTATGGAGAATTAATATAAAATGTTCTTCATCTGCTATCAAGATTACCTGAAAGTCACTTTGCATTTATCTGCTTCACTGACAGCATTATGGAAAGAGTGGTAAGGTGGATTTACATTTCTATTCTCAATCATCCAGTTCATAGTTGTCCCAAAGGTGCTTTTTAGAAGGCAACTGGATTTTCCTGGGTTTTCCTTGAAAACATTTCACTTTTCATCTGAGAACCTTCTTCAGTTCTGAATAATGGGGAATGGAACTGTTAGGTTTGGGAAATGAGAGGCTGAACCAGAGCGTGAGTGCAACAAATACTTTATTATAGCAATAAAGGACTGACCGTGCTTGCCAAGCCTGGGACTGGCTCGCAGCGATCAGCAACTGGTTGGACCCCGCAGCCTGCTTTTATAGCTGGCTGCTGGGGAGAACCAACCAATGAGCGAGGGGGAAAACCGCCCCCGCAATGTGAACGGACCTGAGTGGGAACTCCTAGAGTTCCAGGGACATAACACCCCTTCCCCCCAGATGCGAACACGCATAGTCCTTGAGGTAGGCAGGAGGTTTATGCTGGCGCCCGGAACGGCGCAGCTCTGGTGGGTTGTCTGTCAGTTCAGAGTCTGTTGGGGAAGGCAGGATCGGTTGGGAGTCACGAACGCGTCCCTCGGTTCGGGTTGGCCCGGGACTCGCAGGGCTGGTCACTGGGGGCGTGCTTCCGTTGACTGGTTCGGACTGGTCAGCCATCTGGACGCCGCTGTCCGTGTTCGGATTCCCTGGAACGGTTGCTGGTGTAAGCAGGTCACTGGGATTGATGCTGATGTGGGGTTGATGCTGAGGCCTCGCTCCGGTTTGTAATTCTGGGTCACTGCTGACGAGGGTGCTGTGACGCCTTCGCAGCTGGTCCAGGTGCCTTCTCCATATTCGGCCGTCCTCCAGTCTGACTCGATATGACCTGGGTCCGGTGACGGCCACGATCTCGCCCGGGATCCACAGAGGGTCTCCAGCGAAGTTCCTCGTGAATACGGGTTCCTGTAAGATAAAATGTCTAACCCCCGATGTGGAAGCGAGGGGAGAGTCAGGGCAGTAATGTGGGTGAAGTCTGTCCAATACAGTCCTCAGGCGCCTGCCCATCAGGAGCTCAGCCGGGGACTTATTGGTGACTGAGCACGGAGTTGAGTGCTGGCTCATCAGGAAACGCGAGAGTTTGTGGTGCCAGTCATCCTTGCTGAACCTAGCTAGGGCTTCTTTAGTGGTCCTGACGGCTCTTTCAGCCAATCCGTTACTGGCAGGATGAAATGGGGCCGTGAAAATGTGGCGGATGCCCAGGTTGGCAGCGTTTTGAAATTCGCGCCTGTGTAGGCGTCAGTGACTTGACTTACAGCACCGCGCTGTACCTTTTAGGTTTGAAATTCAAATGACAGCTGTTTGAATTTCGCGCCTAAAACAACGAGCGGCTGCGGCTCGCAGCGCTTCACTTTTCCTGTAGCTGGGCTAACAAGCGGCTACAGACGCTTCTCACTTTCGTTTCTGGCTGACCGCTTTCTCTGGCTGCGGATCAGCGTTCGCTTCTCGTTGCTTGCTGACCGCTTTCTCTGTCGGCGGATCAGCGTTCGCTCTCGTTGCTTGCTGACCGCTCTCTCTGGCTGCGGATCAGCGTTGCTCTTATCGCCGGCCGATCGCTCTCTCTGGCTGCGGATCGGCGGCTAGTGACTCAGCGGTTGCATGGTGCTTCTGGTAGCCATCCCATCCTCGTCGCCAGTGTTAAGTTTGGGAAATGAGAGGCTGAACCAGAGCATGAGTGCAACAAATACTTTATTATAGCAATAAAGGACTGACCGTGCTTGCCAAGCCTGGGACTGGCTCGCAGCGATCAGCAACTGGTTGGACCCCGCAGCCTGCTTTTATAGCTGGCTGCTGGGGAGAACCAACCAATGAGCGAGGGGGGAAAACCGCCCCCGCAATGTGAACGGACCTGAGTGGGAACTCCTAGAGTTCCAGGGACATAACAGGAACGATTTATACAGTATTCTTTGCAGCCACCTGGTCATTAGCATTCTGAAAGTCTTGTTACCTCTCTGAGAATCATTGAGGCCACTTGGAGGTGTCATCCGTACCCTCAGGGTCACCTGAACCAGAGTGCAAATGAGTGTGAAACGCTTTTGGGACTCCTGGGTTGAAGACAGGAGATAGATGGTGTGGTAGCCCTCCTCCTCTGTGAAGGAGTGAAACGAAGAAACAAGAAGTGCCACTGAATGTAACTAAAAAAAAAAAAAATGAACTCTTTCTAGATGAAACTAAATTAAAGGAATACTGGAAGGGAAGGTTTTAGAGATCAGTTTGGAAAAGAGAGTGAGATAACGAATAGAGGAATGGATCTAAACTTGTCACAGAAAAAATCGTGTTGTTTTTTTTTTTAAGGAAGCCGTAAATGTTGTGGCAAGGAGGAGAAAGGTAAGACTTCAGATGTAGATTTACACAAACCAGAGGATTGTTAAAATATGCTTCAAATAACTGGGTAACTAGCATTCTGCTTAATCAATAGCATTAGCACTAGCAACAGCACTTAGACTTATATACTGCTTCACAGCACTCTCTAAACCAGAGGTGTCAAACTGGCGGCCCATGGACCAGATGAGTCACACACAGGCCACAATCACCTCAGCTCCATGAAGGATGAAAAACATCATGAAACGACACATAACTGCTACACGACGCTGAGAGTTTAACACCCGTCCTCAACAATCTGGGTCCTCATTCTACAACCTCGGAAGGAATGGAAGCTTAAACCGGCGAGGTTCAAACTGCTGGTGGTTGGCAGAATTACCCTTCAGTACTTCATTCTAACCACTGCATCATTTTAAGAGCATAATAAATACTCTTACTGACCCTCTGCAAAAAGGGGAAGGTAGGATGTAGGAAGGTTTGTTCTTGAGGAGCTTCAAAAACAAAAAGTAATACATGAATCTGTGAGTGGATGTGGTGGTAACAGCCATGATCTACAGGGACAGAAATCCATGTAGGATTAGAGTCAACAGGATTTGGATAAACTAGATTTGGCTATACTTCCTTTCCCTCATTATGACTTTAATTTCTTTTTCTCATTCTTATTCTTTTTATGACTTTATTAAACTAAGTCTGCTAAACAAAAGAAAAGAAAATTAATACTCACTATTAAATGCTCACAATTCTTTGATAAATCTCCTTTAAGAAAAAATAATCTTATGTCCCAGGGCCTACAACCTGATTAAATTGTATTTTCCATGGGATACTGAGTCTAGTTTAATAGAATGTGAGGGGTTTTTTTTCCCTTACTAAATTGTCATGATACAAAAATAATGCACTGTTAGCAGTCAAATGCCTACTTTCCCACATCTTTTGTCTACATTTTACTATCCATTTAAAAGATCAAGATCAACATAAAGAGAATAAAATGATACATAATAGCAGACACTTATGTTCTCTGTACTTTACTTATCAGTTTAACTCCCATGGTTTTATCAAAAGGTTCATTTTCATACAGGGTTTATATCAATCAGTTACTTTTACACCTGTCAGAATGTTCTTACACCTAGATAATTGTGACCTATCATAGACTGGAATGAGATAATATGGGGGGGAACCACTTATGAAAACTATTCTTCTGTACTTTTCCAACTGTCTCTAGTTCAAAATCTCTTACTCTATTAAGATTATATTTTCTTTAAAAAATAATATTAAGAGGAAGAGCTAGGTAGACTAGTGGTATAAGATTGTTTTCAAATATCACTTACAAGGTCTCTACTGTAGACGCTAAATTCTTAGTATTGTTGATGTGAATACATTTCCCAAGCCTTTGAAATGCTAAAATAAAATGGAAGAAAACTTATAAACATGTTTCTCTTTCAAATACCTCAGGCCTATGTCTTTCTGTGTATCTCTGAACTCTTTGCTACCATAACAGCAAAAACAATAGCACTTAAGACTTATATAATGCCCCATAGTGCTCTGATGGATTTACAATGTCAGCATCTTATCCCCAACAATTTGGGCCCTCATTTTACCAACCTTGGAAGTATGGAAGGCTGAGTCAACCTTGAGATGGTCAGGATCAAACTCCAAGCTGTGGGCAGAGTTAGCCTGGGCCATTAGTTGGTCACCATTTTTACAAGGCCCTTCTCCCCCGATTGCTCAGTTTGACCAGGCGACCAGTTTTTGGAAGAGTCCTGATTGTGCCAAACTTCTTCCATTTGAGAATTATGAAGGCCACAATCTTTTTTCATAAATTTACAGGCATTTCTAAACTTCTGTTTTCACTTTGTCATTATGTGGTATTGAGTGTAAATTAATGAGAAAAAAAAATGAATTTCAGCAACTGTAGAACCAGGCTGCCATACAACAAAATTGACAATATCGAAGGGGATCTGAATACTTTCTGAATGCACGGTGTATATATTTGTTGCTAGTCGTGAAGTTGTGTCCAACCCATCGTGACCCCATGGACAATGTTCCTCCAAGCCTTCCTGTCCTCTACCATCCGCCAGAGTCCATTTCAGCTCACACTGGCTGCTTCAGTGACTCCATCCAGCTACCTCATTCTCAACCACCATATATGCTCATTATCATCTTTATGGCAAAAGGAGAAGGAAGGAAAGAAAGAGCATCTTGAAAATTTCATGTTTCAGTAATCAGCACAGGGTCTAGCCAAACCAGAATAATTCAGTAAAACAAACAACTAAAACAAAGCAGATTGTTTATTTTCATGCATAATGTATAACAGCATGACATTTGGGGTTTCTTTGGGAAGAATTTCAGTGAGCATCGCAAACTTAGTTGCTGTTCTAGATATTTCTAATATTAATGTTGTGCAATTAGTACAAAAGAGACATGCTCACTAAATCTCATCGTTCCAAAATGTAACTTTTTCTATATTATCAAAAGCACCAGAGCACGAGTTATTCAGTGCACCACATGCTAAATCACTAAGCGACAAGATCAATTTTTAATTATATTTATTTTAACACATTCGTCGTGTTTATATATTCATTCATTCAGCGTTATATACCATGTCCAACATTCCTAGAGAAAAAATAAAACATATTTGGATATAAATGGGATTCTTTCAAAATACGCTCAGGATAATTAAGAACTCTGAAATATGTTAGCGTCTCGCTTTAAATTTGCATGTTGCTATTCTTCCCTAATTGGCATGAATTTGTTGCAGTCTACAGCAGTTAAGAAAAGGGCTTGTTTAAGGGCAAAACTGCACATACAAATTGCCCTGCTAACGTGGAATCATTTGATACTTCCAACAAAAATAATTAATAAACTGTTAGATTAATTCAGTATAAAAAGACTGTGTTATAACCTTGAACATGTTTTCAAGAACTGAATTCTAAAATAAAAAATAAAAAATCACAAACCAATAATAAATTCCCACTTAAAAAAAAAAAAAAGCTTTGTAGCCAATCAGCTCTAATGCATTTTTATATATTTCTCTTGAGAGACTCTTTTTTTCCAAAATAAATATGCTGTGCTGAAGTTGATGGTCATGAATAATCACAAAATAACTCTAAAAACCAGGAGGGGGTAATGACTGCCCAGATTAACAGTGCTTGGTTAAAAGGCAGAAATTGTCACAAAAATCTACAGTACATTTGCAAATAATGGCACAATAGCTGAGGTAGCTCTTCTGAAAATTTCCAATATAACAAGTATCATCAGAAAAATAACAGTATATACATTTCAATCAGCCTGGCTGATAAAGACCAACCAACTCATATAACAAATGTTGTGAAAGAGAACATGGCATGCCCAAAGGGCATGCCATCTACATCCAACTACATCCAACTAATTCAACAGTGGGGCATACACATTGCTCAAAAGAACCTCAGACTATTTCCAATTTCTCTCCTTGCTCATTCTACCAAATTAATACTTTATTTCAACCCAAAACTAAGGAGAAACTTCCTGACAGTGAGAACAATTAACCAGCGGAACAGCTTTTGCCTTCAGAAGTTGTGGGTGCTCCATCACCGGAGGCTTTTAAGAAGGGACTGGACAGCCACTTGCCTGGAATGGTGCAGGGCATTGATGGCTAACCTTTTTGGCACCAAGTACCCAAAGCGTGCATGTGCACATCCTCAAAAGACAATGCGTGTGCGTGCCCAATGCGCACCATGCATACGTGCACCCCCACACTGTTGCATATGCACGGATGACCCCTGAACATGTGCCTCACCCCTTGCATGTGTGCACAAGCCTCCACAGGTGCACCCCACACCACACATGCATCTGTGACCCCATGTGTGTGCCCCACTCTCCCAAGCAGAGCTGAGCTGGGGCAATGACTCATGTGCCCAGAGAGAGGGCCATAGGTTCGCCATCATGGGTACAGGCTATCCTGCTTGAACAGAGAACTGGACTAGACGATTCCCAAGGTCCTTTCCAACCCTGTTATTCTGTTCTTCAAGGTTGATTTGTAGCCACAAAACCCACCTTCATATCTAAGGACTTTTCAAAAACAAGTCTTGAGCTCTGTGAACTGTATTGGTTGCCAATTAGCTTTCAGGTCCAGTTTAAGGTGTTGTTTTTAACCTTTAAAGCCCTTCATGGAATGAGATTGGAGCTATTTAAGACACCACTTTTCATGTTTTTTAATGCCTTCACCATTAGAGAATGTGTGGCTATGGGTACAATGAATTAGGGAACCTGCATTTTGTGGGTTACCAGGACTTATGATTTCTCTGCTGTGATGGCCACCTTATCCTCTCCCCCTTCCTCTGTAAAATTATGTATATTACCTGTCCCTTTTGATAAAGGCCCCCGAGACCTAGTTATGTTATCAGTTCTGGTGCTTCCAATCAACCAGAAACTTGCTTAAATGGCTTCACTCTTCAAGATCCTTTAGCTTACAGTTTGTATCTTTAATTTTTTTTTATGAAATGTATTAATACGGATTTTTATATTTTATATATCCATTCTTATATCTGTTGCTTTATCTGACTTTGGGTGTGCCATCCAGAATTGCTTTTGGTGGGATGGGCAACTGTGTAGATTTGACTGAATAAATAAATAAATAAATAAATAAATAAATAAATAAATAAATAAATAAATAAATACTGATATTGTTTAGTTAGACAGATAATGAAAAGATCTGCAAGGTGAAAACCAAGTTTGATGCATGCTCAAAGCCCAAGAATTATATCAGGCTCTGTTGGATGATAATTTGTTCAGGAAAAACAGCCTCATTCAGCTTCTGCTTCGGGAGACCCAGGATAATAATAGCTAAAAGTCCCAGAAGTTCCGATACAGCCAGAAGTTTTAAACCTTGCCGATTTGCATGATAAAGTTAGCTGCCTATTTAATTTCTCCCTCTAAAATCCATGCAATTTAAGAACTCTGGCTAAAAGGGGGATATTTTTTTTTGTGCTTTAGAAATACATTTTAAGTAATCAGATTAGCCAATTGATCAATATGGGTATTGGTCGACCAGATCAATTACCGAAATTACATTCCAGATTGGATGGAGAAATACAGGAAACGGTTTCTATTAAAATGTTTGTTCATCTGGGACAGTGTTTCTTACCCAAACAGGGGGAGAGGGGTCCCAACTTCTTGTGAACGTAGATTTACATTTAAATGGCTTGAATCTGAGACATGCAGTTGGTTTACAGTTGTGTAAACCAAGAAAAATTATTACTGGGTTTTTGGCACTTAAAACTTAACTTTAGACCACAATTTGGCAAGGTGGAATAAAATAGGCACAACCTTTATACAGAGAAATGCAATTTAACAGTCAAAATGCTGGAATGAATAGCCCAGTCGGCTGGTGAGGAACTCTGTGGCACGGGGAATATTTCTTGAGCATTTTATTAACTTTTCATTTAATTAAAAATAGCTCACCGATACAAGATGCCAACAGCAATTAAAGCTAATCAAAATGTGTAGGAAGTTTAAAAAGATCCATAGATATTATGGTTAAATGTTTATTATTAACCAAAGGAGAGTTTTGTGCATACACACACACACACACACACACACACACACACAAATTGTACAATGTTTTCTTCTCGAAAGAGAAACTCTTCTAAGTTCTTTTGCCCGATTTTTCCATTTTCATAATAAGCAACTGCAAAGCAATGGGAGGTGGGGTAGAAAGTCTTCAAATAATAATAAAAAAGGTCTAAAAACCCTGACGACTCAGGGTGCCTTTGAGGATATTTAATTAAAATCTAATCCTGCATTCATTAAGGCTCACATAAATTAAGCTGTCATTCATAAGATTTATGGATTCTCATTTGCATATTGCATACAATTCATCAATTACTCAAGTATGAAAGGAGCACATTTCCCTGGGAGCTGCCTGCTACCCTGCCAACATCTGAAATGAGGCGAAAGAGCACGACTGTCAGGCATTTCCACAAACTTTCTTCCAAATGTCTGCTCCTTGATTAATCTCATTTTCTAGCCATTCCTTACGAGATGCAAACAACAGACCTTTTGCATTTTTCTATTATTTTTCCTGTCTTCGTCGTAGAATCTCCTGCCTTTTAATAGCGTTCAGTGTCTCGCTGATTATTATTTGTTTGCTAATGATAGGACATGATTGTTTATTTTATAACCAAAAAAGAGAAGTTGGGAGGACTCTGTGCATGTGCGTGTGTGTATTGTATCTATTTCCTACTCACTTAGACTACACATTATTAACCAACTCCTGATTATTTGCTTATGGCTAATTTTAATTTGCAAGACGAAGAAAGGGAGCAAAAGGCTGGAAAAAAATGGAATGATAATTCTAGACACAAAAGCAGACATAACGGATTGAAATGATTTTCAAATAATAAAAATACTTCCTTCTTTCATGAAAGACGCATTTATTATAAGGCTCATAAAAGTTATGTCAACCAGGAGCAGAGTTTAATATGGTTTAGTTAGAAAGAAAGAAGGAAGGAAGGAAAGAAAGAAAGAAAGAAAGGAAGGAAGGAAGGAAGGAAGGAAGGAAGGAAGGAAGGAAAGAAAGAAAGAAAGAAAGAAAGAAAGAAAGAAAGAAAGAAAGAAAGAAAGAAAGAAAGAAAGAAAGAAAGAAAGAAAGGAAGGAAGGAAGGAAGAAAGAAAATTTAGTTGTGAAAGCCAAGAGCTTTATTCCACTAGCTTTGCAGAGCTCTTCTTAGATCAGCCTTAGACACTGGATAATTTAACATAGTAATTTACAGTTAACAGCTGCTCTTCAAATTCTCAGTGAGATTCAGAAAGTTCTGCTTTGTTGCAAATCACTCAGGAAATTGTTGAAAGTAGGGGAAAATATTGTCTGTGATGCCATTAAAATATCACTCTAAGAGCAGGAAGGGAGAATCTTTGCAGGGAAAAATCATGCAACTAAAAGATTGTAAGGCATGCAAAACTATTGGAACTAGAGAAAGAAAATCCAGTTGCCTCTTGAAAAAGCACCTTTGGGACAACCATGACTTGGATGACTGAGAATTTCCAAAGATATTTGAGCAATCTGTTAATAGGATGAGAATGTGGGATCCTGTAACTATTGCATAAGTATCTTTCAAGATGCTTACTAATGGTGATTTTTTTTCCCAAATAAATTTGACCTTCATGCTACAAAATGAAGCATATGATTAAAATGTGTGTTACAGTATTAGCTTTCTAATAGATGATTATTCCTTTCTGATCCACAGATTTGCAAAGCTTATGGTTCCTCTGGCATCCAGATACTTTTGGAACATGTGAGTAGACTATTACACAACAAACAAGGCTTTCTGCCCCGTGCAGAAACTTTCAATCTAAACATAATTGCTAAAATCCCAAATGAGTATATTTAAGTAACCCTGGAACAATAAAGAGGTGACTAACTTTAATCAGAAAATGAAGTCATCACCATGCGTGGTTTATAAAGCAGGCTTCCAAATTAAAGCAAATACAACCAGGCAATGAGTTACAGGTCCATTTAGTGTCCAGATGTCAACTAATGTCAATAGAAGAGACCTCAAAAATTTGGCTTGAGGTGATGGATATCCATAAGTTCAATCCTACACATTCTTAGGAGCTGAGTAAAATTTATTTCTCTATAGACATGGATAGGATGTTGCTCTCTGTCTTTTGTTGCTGGTCTCAGGTTTCCCAGCAGGCTTGTCCAAATCTCTTGAACTAACATGTAACCAGAATTTATTTTCCTGCCTACAATAATATCACTTTTTTTTTTATTTCTTCAACCCAAACCACCTGTTCAATCTTGTTATTGCTAAATGACCGCAAAATGCCCGACTAGGTCAATACATGAACTTGGAGATTAAAGTAGCTAGAAGAGTTGTTACTCTTCTTTGCTTTGACACTAATCAGAAAAATCATGCGTGTGTCTTCAGGTCTCCAATGAATGTAAATGCCACTCAAAACAGTGTCCAGTTGTTCGGCTCCTTGTGCTCCGTTCTTAAAGCAAAAATATATTTTTTTTGTTCTTGTCTTCTGAGTGGGGACCAACTCTATTTTTTTTTACTCTAAAACGACATTACATAGTGTTTGTGCAAGGGGCATCCAAAGATGTTCAAAAAGTTAAAAGGGGGGATTCAAGGGCACTATTGTTGTGTTTGTTTTTGTGAGTCATACGCACATGTACATGGAATTAATATGGTGTTGTACAAAGAGAAGGGCTGTGGCCTGCCCTGAATCCATTTCATTACAGGGCTCCGTCTTTGTAGTAATGCCTTCTTGCCATTAATTTAATTTTAATTTATTAAGGGATTAAAACTGGCTTGTGTGCAAACTCATACAAATGATTTTAGCAAATGTGCGCCAGCAGGGGGAAAAAAAAAACTGTTGTGTTCTCACCCAAGTTGCTAAATCTCAAGGATGGGAAAGCACTTTGATCAAGCTTTTCCCCCCCAAAATGTTAATTAAACGGCATCTTCTAACTTTCCGTCTTATACTTGTTGGCCTCCTGGATTGATCTTTAAAATGTAACTTGGACACAACGATGATATATCGTGGTTGTCAGTTTTCTGGGTTTTGCTCATCTTCAAACAATTTTCAGAAATAGGGAAGACAAGTTCTTCCGTAAGTAAAGAGGGTGCAAATTCTAAGACTAGAAGGAAAAGAATTGTAGAAATCAGTGAAAGAATTAAGCTGATTCTTTCTATAGCATTCTTGCTCTCAAGGGCAAGGGGAAAGGGGAAGAGGAGAGGAGAGGAGAGGAGAGGGGAGGGAAGGGAAGGGAAGGAAAGGAAAGGAAAGGAAAGGAAAGGAAAGGAAAGGAAAGGAAAGGAAAGGAAAGGAAAGGAAAGGAAAGGAAAGGAAAAGTTTTAGACTTACTTGTAGATCTCTGGTTTCCCTTATCAGGAATAATCTGACTTTTAAGCCAGAATAGGGCCCTGAACTCTGTATCATTGTTAGATACATAATTCCAAATATTAATAGAAGACCAAGAATTTTAACCATGCTGCCTAGTCACAGATAACAGATAATAGATATTCAGAGTTGGAAAGTACTTTGTAGGTCATCTAGTCCAACCCCCTGCCCAAGCGGGACACCCTACACCATTTCTGACAAATGGCAGTCCAATCTCTTCTTGAAAGTCTCAAGTAATGGCACTCCCACAACTTCTGAGGGCAACTTCTGTTCCATTGGTTGATTGTTCTCACGGTCAGAAAGTTTCTCCTTATTTCTTGGTTAAATCTCTCCTTGTTCAGTTTCCATCCATTATTCCTTAGACACACATGGAAGCAACTAGTTTTTCATGTTCCATCAAGCAAAGTTTTGCTAGAGAGAGGTCTGGTACTTTTATTAATCCTAAAAAAGGATGACCCAGTTGCTTTGGTAAACTGGTCAGTGTTAGTGCAAGGAGGCACTTCAGGACTTCACAAAACATACATTCTGGACCCATGTCCACATCAGAGGTGGTATTCAACAGGTTCTGACCAGTTCTGGAGAACCAGTAGTGGAAATTGTGAGTAGCTTGGAGAACCAGCAAATACCCCCTCTGACTGAAGATTTTACAGTATCCTTCCCCTGCCACACCCACCAAGCTATGCCCACAGAACTGGTAGTAAAAAAAAATTGAATCCCACCACTGAGCCATATGTAATCTGTGGTCCACAGAACCTCCCTGCTCAATGAGTAGACAGACACAAGACCAACAAATCTAATTCATTTAAATATTAGATCCACCCTTTCCAACACATCAGACACAAAAAGTGTTCTGGAATAACCCAGTGAAAGAAAGACTACCCCACCCTCACCCCAAATCACTCTAAACCCTGCTGATTTACTGCAAGAACAAACCAGAGCCTGTTTTTCATCTTCTTCATCTGCCAAATCACTCTCTCTCTCTCTCACACACACACACATACACACACACACACACACACACACACACACACAGAAAAGAACACATACACACCCTCAAGACTGGCGAGCCATCTGTGGGTTAATAGTGTAAGTCCTGAAGGACTAGATACACTGACAAGAAGTAGCATAACCCATGGGCATTTTCTCATGTGACTATGCCCACAGTGGCTATTGTTTTATGGTTGACTGAGTTTATGTTGCTGTTGTTGTTAGTTGCGAAATCGTGTCTGACCCATCGTGACTCTGTGGACAATGTTCCTCCAGGCCTTCACAGAGTTTATAAAGTAGCTTTAATCTAGATATGTTATGGGCTACGAAATAAATTTGAGATATGGTGAATGGCATATTGGCTATGATCCAAAGAAAAGGGCGTTGTTTTCTTTTTCCTTTTCTCTCTCTCTCTCTCTCTCTCTCCTCTCTCTCTCCTCTCTCTCTTTTTTGAACACACTAAACAAACTCATATGGCCACCACTTCCTCTCAATCCAAACTGCTCCAGCAGCGTTTTTCCCCCTGTTGTCCACCTGGACCAAGAATATCCATCTCAGCAACAAGGTCCTGTGAATCAAATCAAAAATATAAGGCTGTTTCCTGCAGTGAATCTCAGACAGATCAAATCAAACCAAATGTTTATTGTGGTCATAGATTAGCCAATACAGACTATGTTCTTTCTGTCAGTAGTTTAATTTAGTTGTTCAAATTGCAAATTGTAACTTTACATTGGTTGTAAGATTCTTTCATGCTTTGCTTAATTGTTGTTTTTATCTGCTCCATGATAACCCAGGTGACATTTCTAGAAGCATATAAAAGAACAATACAAATACAAAATTTATTATAAAGGGAAAAGCCATGATGCGGATGCTAATTTGTTTAACTTCCTTTATTCCTATTTATTTGTTAGGCATCCATGAGCATTCTGGTCTAATACATATATCAGAAGGAAATTTCTTCTGAAATAATTTACTAGAATACAGATTTCCTTCCACAGATATTATTAGCCAATCTGGCTAAAAGAGATAGTTGCTGAAATACTGCATTAGAATTAATAACAGCGTTATATAGATCATTTCTGGCTTCTCAGGTTGAAAACCATTAATTGTTTGTTTCACTTCCACTGATTCTCACTCATACACAAGGATTAAATTCATATGCTTTTCCCAAAACCAGTTTCTGATTTAGGTAACTGGTTTGAATAAAAATTCAGGGAAAGTTGGTCAGGTATGGTAAAATGAAATCAAATGATTGCATAAACAGGAAATCATGAAATTAATAATCAATGGCTGCCAAGGTTGTTTGAGCTGTTGTCTTTTGGTACGGTAAGAAAGACAAATAAGAATCTCAAATAGTAAATGTCGTTTTTACAAGATATTTCAACCTAGTCTATGGCTGGCAGTTTGAATCTCCCATCTACTCTGCAAAAAGACTTAATTCTCAATCTTTGGGGAAGAAAAGGATTATTCACATGCCTCTGTCTTGGGATAATTTGTTTTTTAAATCATTAAAAAAAACTGGCTTTTGTTCTTCATCTCCAAGATATAGAACAAAATGTAAAATGTGTTATTCTCATCTCAACCCATTAGGAGTATATGATATGGATAAAAGCAAACATTGTCTCTACTTTGTCATGATTCCTCAAACTGGTAACAAATTAGAAGCAGCCTTCAACACATCTGGATATATGCATTTCCCTGTGAATTTCTTCCTCTCCTAAAACCCCACTCCCCCCTCTGCATAATCTTATCTGCAGATGGTTTTAACTGGGTCCTTCTTTTACAAATAATCTCTCCTTGAAGTTATCTACTCTCCATAACACATTGGTTGGGTTGGGAGGCTTCCAATGATAGGAGACAAGTTATTTCTCAGCCTCCTGACAGAAGCCATGATACAAATTACATAAGAAATGATCAACATCTGAATAATGTCTGAACAGTTCTAATCTCAATATTTAATTGATATTGCTGCTTATTTTTTCCACGTTAGCATATGGCAATATTAATAAATAGGTACTTGTGGTGTCCTTGGTTTGACATTTCTACCCCTGATGAAAAAACTGCAGAAAAAACAATTACTACCACTCTGCCATCCATTGCACTGTATACTGCATGAGTCCAAAAGAGGGCTGTGAAAATATTTACAGACCCCTCACATCCCAGACATGAACTGTTTCAACTCCTACCCTCAAAACGACACTATAGAGCACTGCACACCAGAACAACTAGACACAAGAACAGTTTTTCCCCCATGCCATCATGCCATGGCCAGGCATGATGCACAGGGGACTTCAAGACTGCCTTCAAAACAGACAGAAAAATAGCAGCCGTCCTTAGAAACCCCAAAGATAAAATTGACTTGGAAAACCAAGGCATATATGAAGTCCCCTGTGCATCATGCCCGGCCACATACATTGGACAGACTAATAAAAGAATAAGTACCTGCCTGGATGAACACAAAAATGCAGTAAAAAAAGCTGGAACACACTTCCTCACTAGTCCAACACATGAAAGCCACAGGTCATAGCATCAACTTCAATGGCACCAAAACCCTAGCCACTATAGAAAACCCCAGCTACAGAATTATCAGAGAAGCCATAGAGATTGAAAAAAGACCCGAAAGCATGAATAGAAGAGATGATTCCACCAGACTGTCAATTATTTGGAAGCCTGCACTCACAAACAAAAAAATCTCCACAACACTAGCCAGGCAAACACCTGGGCACAAACAGAACCCCCCTGATACCTCCAGCTCAAACACACCCCAAACAGGCACCCAGATGAAACCTAACTTCCTAATAAATGATAGCTGTCCATTTACTCAGAGCCAAGCTGCACTAAAAGCCTCCAATACAGGAAACACAATGTTGCCAGCCAATCAAGACACAAAAAAGCCACCAAACAGACAGAAGATATTAAAAACACCAATCAAGCAGAACACAGCAAACTCCAAGACCAATAAACACAGACCAAGACTCCCAACCAATCAGGATGAAGAAAAAACCATTCTGGCAAAGCAGTAGGCTAGCCCCAAATTTAAAACTGAAACAACTGTAAAAGTCTGACTCACAAACGAACACAATACAGAACCTGATGATGGCAGATGAGATTCTGCCAAAACATTGCTACAACTTTAAAAGCACAACTATAATGACATGGGAAAATGCCCGAACAAAGCTGAATACCATACATGTAAGTACCTGCGAAAACTTAAGCAAACATACATACATACATACATACATACATACAAACATACATACAAACATACATACATATATATATGGTGTGGGGGGGGTGGGGGGGGGTGGGGGGGGTGTATACATGCATACACACACACATACACACACACACAAATGTCCTTTTGCATTTTTAATTCAGGATTTAAACACCTGCAGCCAGGAGCTCTTATGCATTCATGAAGAAATGAAGCTAGAAATTTCACATATCACTGACCAAAACTGGATTTTTTTCTACGGGAAAAGATAAGAAGGTACCCAGATGCTAAACTAAGTTGAAAGCCTAATTAAATAGAATTCTAGTAGTATATCCTTAACATACCCATAAGGGTTTTTTATTTTCTTTTAAATAACTTTCAGCATTTTATTCTGCTGGTCTACAGTTGACAATGAAAATGAACCAGTAATCAATTGGTCTTAAGATGAATCCATTCCTGGGTCAACCCAGTGACAATGATTCAGTACACCAGTATTCCAATAAGAAATAAAATTATCTCTGCATAGATAGCAACCTCAACTGTTAAACATTTCCAACGTCAACTGCCAATTCTTGGTCTTGCCAAAATAAGCAACATAGGCATGGGATACGTTATAGGAGTTCTTGAATGAAAAGTCAACTCGTACATAAAAGCATTCCCTCCATGTTTTACATTTCAAATAAATCAGGGCTCTGTTCCAATTACAGCAAATATAAGTTCTCTCTGACCAAAAGGGGCAGCTCAGTTTTCAGGATACATAAACTGCTGATTTATTTGTTTTAAAAGTGAGCAGAGGCTGTTCAATGAATCTGGACTGAAAAATAAACTCTAGCGCAGTAAAACAATGCAATGTACAAGAATTTGTATACAGTACCTGGAATACTAAATATTTTAAATTTATACTTGACATAAGATTTTTTAAAAAAAAAAATAGTTTGGAGGAACTAGCCAACAGGTTGCCTTATTTTGGAAAGATATTGTTTCATCCCAAAATAGGTTTTGCATTTAAAAAAAATCATTTAAACAAGTTGGCCAAACATTATTATTTAGTGTTATATTTAGTGGTCAAAACCTCTAAAACCTATATGATCAAATAAGTAAGAAAACAAATAGAAAGTATTCGCAATTTATACTTTGATCTTATTATCTGTTCATGATTATCTATCTTGTGACTGTAATATTCAAAAATAACTGTTAGGACCTTTCTACAAATTGGATGTGTCAATGAATTGCTGTCCAATGACCATCTCCCATTTGTTGCAGACCTAGCTGGAAATATTATCTCAGGGAGATGATCTAGACTAGAGCAGGATTGTCCAGCCTTGGAACATTAAGACTTGTGGGCTTCAACTCCCAGAATTCCTCAGACAGCTTGACTGGCTGGAGATTCTGGGAGTTGAAGTCCACAGGTCTTAAAGCTACCAAAGCTGGACATACCTGGTCTAGAGAGCCTGAGAGAGTTTTAAAGCAATGTTTATATCCTCCTAAAGCTGCACAATTTGAAATAGGAAAAGTGAAATGATCTCTACTTACCAAACTCTCATACCAGAGACAAATTAATAATGGATATGTATCCGATCTGCAGTGAGCATTAATTTGTTTGTGAATGCCAAAATGCAAAGGCTACATTAAGTCCACGGGACAGTGGTGGGATTCATCCAGTTTGCATTGGTTAAGGTGAGGCGGTTGTTAAATTACCACACACATCCCGCTCCCGGCTATCAAAGTGGATCCTGGGTGCTGCACTGCAGTTGAGAAACAGGCAACAGAGCGCCCAGCACAAGAGAAAGAGAAGGTCACTTTCCCTCTAACTTATCCCTGATCCTCCGTCTCCTCTCATTCCAGATGCTCCATTGCCTATTTCTCCATTGCAGCGCACCACAATGCCCAGGCTCCACTTTGATAGCGGTGAGACGGTAATTTAACAACTGGGTTCACCCAGCATCAAGTTGGCTGTCATGCCTCCCATGACAGTCAACCTGACCCTGGGCGAACCGGTTAAATTATTTGAATCCCACCACTGCCGTGGGATATACCAGTGGAACACAGGATATCACTCATGGAATTATGATACGTTCAAGCAAAAGAACAATGTCTCTCCTGAAAAAGAAAAGGCAAAATTTCACGTGAAAAGTTGGCATAAAGTGACTCTGGAAACAAAAAAAGGTATTTTTTTTTCCTGAACTCTGGAGTTTAATGACACATCCCAACCCAAAGAGATTTCTAAGGAGGATTTTGAGTTGCTATTAATGCAACTGAAATCTGAGCAGTTTTGTCTCAGGACAAAACTGGTTGGTAGAGATATCACCTTTTCGACAAAGGTCCATCTAGTCAAAGCTATGGTGTTTTTGTTTTTTTTTTCAATAGGAAGGTAAGATTGTGAGAGGTAGACCATAAGTAAGTCTGAGTGCCAAAGAACTGATGCTTTTGAATTGTGGTGCTAGAGAAGACTCTTGAGAGTCCTTGGATTCCAAAGAGATCAAATCAATCAATCCGAAACAAAATCAACTCTGACTGTTCTTTGGAAGGACAGATCCTGAAGCTGAAACTCAAACACTTTGTCCACCAAATGAGAAGAGTGGGCTCCTTGGAATAGACCCTGAGGTTGGGAAAGATGGAAGCCAAAAGGAGAAGGGGACAGCAGAGGATGAAATGATTAGTAATGTCATCAACACAATGGACATGAGTTTGGGTAAACTCCAGGAGACAGTGGGGAACAGGTGGATCTGGTGTGCTATGGTCCATGGGATCACAAAGAGTCTGACATGACTTAGTGGCTGGACAACAATGATTTTCTGAAACATTTAACCTCCTACTAAGGAGTAGGACCATAACCATGGGAACACAAATCCCAACTGAAGGTATACAGTCAAATTCTGTGGGCAGCCTTCAATTCTGGCAACCTTATTTATTTATAGAAGCCATGCTTCATTTATTGAAGCCAGCTCCAAGCCACATCCAGTCAGTTTTCAAGTAGGGCATCAAAGCTCACTTGGCCATTTATCAACACCCAAGGATCATTAAGGAGACCCATGGTGGTGCAGTGGTTAGAGTGCAGTAAAACAAGCTAATTCTGCTGTCTGCAATTTGGCAGATCGAATCTCACCAGGTTCAAGGCTGACTCAGCCTTCCATCCTTCCGAGGTGGGTAAAATGAGGACCCAGATTGTTGGGGGCAAGAGGCTGACTCTGTAAACCATTTAGAGGGTGCTGTAAAGCACTGTGAAGCAGTATATAAGTGTAAGTGCTACTGCTATTGCTATTATGCCAAACATCTAAAGAATAGAATGGATAGAAGCACCATGGATAGAATGTCCCAGGAGATTAGGCTTGTTGCAGAACAAGCCAGATCTAGAAATGGATGGTCCATACTCAACCCATGCCTAGTGTGGCAATGTCTAGCATTTGATTCTCTAGAGAAGTCAGGCCATGGGCTCCATCAACATCTTCTAAAGTACACCATAACAATAAGATATTAATCAGTGAAAAACCAGAACTTTCAGTGATGTTCCAGCATGAAATACACACTGATCTCCCTTATCAGTTAGGTGTTTTTTCCCCTCTCCTACCTGATAAGGATGAGAATCAAAATTTCAGGGAAGTCTGGACTGTACCTAACTGAGCCAAGGGCTATGAAAAAGAGCGAGCAGATATTTACAGAATAAATAGGAGCTGCTGTTGCAGGAAGAGATGGGAGGAAGGCTGCATATCAGTTCCTTTTGCCTGTTCAAAGTCAAAACTAATGGTGCCTACTCCCCAAAGAGTCCCTGCAAGAACCATTTCCATATTCAGAACTTGTTTCTTCTGCTTCGGTCATTTGCTGAAGTTCACCTTAATGTCGCCTGATCAATCTTGCCAGCTGTGCTTAAGAGCTGTTTACTATAATAACATCATGCTGTACTCTAACTTAGCCACACAGCTAAGCCAAGATCCTGATGCAGGAGGAAACTGGGGTTTGTGCTGCTATTTTTTTAAAAAAAGATATATCGATATATCCAGCACACAGATCTACTTGCAAATGTTTACAGAGGCTAATAAGGTTTATTTCTGTCCTTTCAAGTGAATAGCAACAGCACAATCAAAGCTTTGCAGAAAGCATTTCGCTTCTGCCCTTTCTTATAAATGAGGGTCTTGTTGATTTAAATACCGTATACAGGACATAGAACTGATTTCGTTTCCACAGCCAGTTGTAGCATCTCTGGATAAGAGGGGAATCTTAGTGAGGATAGGTGGATTAAATAAAGGAAGATGATCCCAAACCACTCTTTTTTTTACCAGAGGGTTCCCATTCAGAATAGAATAACAAAATAACAAGAGTTGGAAGAGAAATAACAAGAGTTGGAAGTTGTCTAATCTCTATTTAAAACTTCCAATGTTGAAGTACCCACAATTTCCGGAGACAAGTCATTCCACTGCTTATTTATGTTTTCCTTCTAAAGTACATTGTAATATTAAAGCTAACATTTCCCAATTTCAAATTTAACAATGAAAATGCATCTACAGGAAATACTCTAAGACAGACTGATGTGAAGATCTTAATTCAGGCTTAAGAAGCATGTTGAGTATAACCCCAAAACTGCACCATCAGCCTCAATCAACATAAAACCATGTTCAAAGCTATGCATTTAGCGTACCTACATTACTGAATTAAAAGAGAAAAGAGAGGGGAAAAAAGAAACAAAAATCCCCATTATAGCCAGCAGACTTAGTAGCTTTCAAAATCAAGTCTGAAACTGATTTTTTTTTTTCCTGGCTTGGAAGTCATTTATTCTTATATATTGCAGAAGCTGTGGAAAAACAGAATTCCATACTCTATGAATGACATCTTCTGCGCAAATGTTAACCAAACAGGGACCAGAACAGCCCTTTCTAGTTTGGTTTGATGAATTGTTAAGACACAGAGATAAGAAACTCTTTGTTGGATAAACACTGTGAGCAATTATCTACCACACACATTTTCAGTTCAAAATCAGGATGATGAAATTGTTCCTAAAACTTATCTTCTCCTCTAAGATCTTTTGTAAGGAGAAATTTCCTGACAGTGAGAATGGCTTGTTTCCAAAAGCTGTGGATGCTCCATCAATGAAGGTTTTTAAAGAAGAGATTGGACAGCCATTTGTCTGAAATAGTATAAGGTCTCCTGTTTGAGTGGAGGCTTCGACTAGAAGACCTTTGTTAGGGATATGCCCTAGCAATGTCAATGCAATGGTTTTTCAGCTGGACTTTGCACAAGCCACAACTGTAGATTTCGTGGAAAAGTTGGTTGACTCAGCAAGAAGTTCACAGACACCATTCAGCAAGATATAGGATATGAATGCTAGCATGTTAGGGCCCTTCGTGTGGTTATTGTATGTTTGGATTGCTCTGATTCCTCAGCTGCTGTTTATGTTTTAAAGTTGTGCTTATTTTAAAAGTTGCAAGTCCCCCTGAATTGCTATTGTGAGGTGGCAAGCTACACAACATGAATGAATGAATGAATGAATGAACGGGTAAATGAAAAAAGTCTCATTAAGAAAGATAAGAATGAAGCTATTTACAATAGAGAAAGCTGAAATCCACAGAAGTCAAAACTTTCGTTATGCAGGTAGTCTTCAACTAATGGCCACAATTGAGCCCAAAATTTATGTTGCTTAGTAAGACTGTTGCTAAGTAAGTTGTTAAGTGAATTTTGCCCCATTATTTTGCCACCACTGTTAAGTGAATCACTGCAATTGTTCCATCAGTAACGTAGTTCTTAAGTGAATCTGGCTTCCCCGTTGACTTGTCAAAAAGTCACATAAACACGCCCCCCCAGACACTGCAACTATCATAAACATGAACCAGATAACAGAGTTGGAAGGGACCTTATAGGTCATCTAGTCCAACCCCCCACCCAAGCGGGAGACCCTGCGCCATTTCTGACAGACGGCAGTCCAATCTCTTCTTGAAAGTCTCAAGTGATGGTGCTCCCACAACTTCCGGAGGCAACTTCTGTTCCATTGGTTGATTGTTCTCACTGTCAGAAAGTTTCTCCTTATTTCCAGGTTGAATCTGTCCTTGTATGGTTTCTATCCATTATTCCTTGTCGGGCTTACAGGCGCTTTAGAAAATAACCAGTTGCCAAGCATGTGAATTTTTATCACGTGATCATGGGGATGCTAACATGGTCGTACATGTGAAAAATGGTCGAAAGTCACTTTTCTTCAGTGATGTTGTAACTTTGAACGGTCACTAAATGAACTGCTGTAAGTTGAGGACTACCTGTAAAGATCTATCCTTCCTCTGTTTATTGTAGATATCATTTTTTTTCATGTATTAGGAAAGCACCTGATTTATGTTGACGTATAGCTCTCTTTTGCCTGGAATTGCTGGTTCCTGCCTTACCATCTTGAAATGGTGAAAATAACAGAAATAACAGAGTTGGAAGGGACCTTGGAGATCTTCTAGTCGAACCCCCTGCTAAGGCAGGAAACCTACACCATTTCAGACAAATGATTGTCCAATCTCTTCTTAAAAACTTCCAGTGTTGGAGCATTTACAAGTTCTGGAGTCAAATGGTTCCACTGATTAATTGTTTCACTGTCAGGAAATTTCTCCTTAGTTCTAAGTTGCTTCTCTTTTTGATTAGTGTCCACCCATTGCTTCTTGTCCTGCTTTAAGGTGCTTTGGAGAATAGCTTGACTTCCTCTTCTTTGTGGCAACCCCTGAGAGATTGGAAGACTGCTATCATGCCACCCCTAGTCCTTCTTTTCATTAAACTAGACACATCCTATTCCAACAACCATTCTTCATATGTTTCAGCCTCCAGTTCCCTAATCATCTTTGTTGGTCTTCTCTGCACTCTTTCCAGAGTCTCAACATCTTTTTTTATAGTTCAGTAACCGAACTAGATGCACTATTCCAAGTGTGGCCTTACCAAGGCCTTATAAAGTGGTATTAACACTTCACAGGGTCTTGATTCTATCCCTTTGTTAATGCAGCCTAGGACTGTGTTGGCTGTTTTGGCAGCTTTCCCCAAGAAGAGCTTGCCTTCTGCACTCCTAATGTCCCCAACCCTCAGCCATATCATTTAACAGACTGAAGTTTTCTGCAGGCTCTTTGATGGAATGTCATATTGTATGTAATTAAGAAATTGATTGGTGTGGATCTATAAAGTTGATTAATTTAGCAATTGCATGAGATTATTTATGGAATGTTATTGATTTTGTGGATGTAGACTGACAGGGGGGGTTTGTTCTGTTTTCTTGCTGTGGTTCTTTTCTTTTTAGCTTTTACAGTTTATATCTTTTTTATATTTTTGGTTACAGCATGAACATTTTATCATTTATCCTTCACCACGGATGATTTTTCTAGCATGCCATAGTAGAACATGTCAATTTTTTCAACTGTCAATGTCCAAACATTAGAGGTGCTCAAAAGTTGTGACCATGCCTTGGGGATTGTAAAGATATTTTGGTTACTTTAATATAATTTAAATGTGCTTGGTAAGTAACTACATAAATAACGTAACTGTTTCACATTTTGTTTTTTTTCGTGTACCTCCCCTAAATTGGAGTTGGTAGCATGCAAATGAAATAAATAAATCTTTAAATGAATATGCAAACTAGGGACATCACTTGGTGTGTTTCCCACTTGTATCACTAGATGAGGTAAACAAATAGTTTCATAATGTATGTATGTCAAATTGGCCAAGGATAACAATTACTAAACAGTTCACTGATGAAGAAAGACGAAGTGAAGAAAGAATTACTTACAAGACTGTGTGTTTTAAAATCTGAATAAGCTCACTTTACATTTGCTAATAAAAATCCAGCTTAGTGACCAAATTAAGTCTTATAATTTAATTCCAAAGATGTCTATAGAGATTCTTAGTCATCCAGGTCATGGTTGTCCCATGACCATTTGGAAGAGAACTGAAGAGGCAACTGGACTTTCTTTCTCTTTCCCCTGAAGACATTTCTCTTCTCATCCAAGAAGTTTCTTCAGTTCTCTTCAGTTCTCTTCCAAGTTGAAGAAGCTTCTTGGATAAGAAATGAAACATCTTCAAGGAAGTCCAGTTGCATATTCATTTCTTGAGAAAACACCTTTGGGTCATTCCAAAGATCTGTGGTAAAAGGTCCTGTGTGGATTTCAGCCCTGGGTTAATTAGGATAACATTACATTATTTTCAGCAAATGTCAACATTATATCTGCAGCATTTCAGACTGAAAACATTAAGTGTGTTTGTTTTGCTTCTGCTACTTGAAATTGTGTTTGTTGTCATTCAAAGCAATTTGTAGCCCTTGCTTCCGCCAACTGCTGAATTAAATTCACATTGCGAGCTTTCCCTGTGCTGGTTTGGCCAGGCGCAAACTTTTGCTGTGGCGCTAAATTTTGCAATTGGTCAGTGACTCCATCTGCTCTTTACGCACAGTCCCTTAGCACGTCATACAAGGCTGAATATGTTCCACAGAAGGTTTGCTCCATTGCTTTTCATTTTAGGAATTAATGCACAGCAGCCTCCAAGAAATATAGAGAAAGAAAGAGAATGTGCTCGTAGAAGTAATAGTAGCAGGGATTCTAGTGCAGCCAAATTCTTAGGGCAGAATCTTAAGGTCTTAAGGCAGAATAAAATTTGTTCCCATTTGTAAAGGCTGCTGTTGCAATGAGTCATACAGACCAAGGTAGACAAGAAGATAGTTCCATCCATGTAAACTCAGGGCAACTTTTTTGATCATGGGACTTCTAGCAACATCTTAAAAAAATAACTATTTTCTTTTTTTCTCCAGTCAGCTGAGGATGGGACCAAAGCCTGCCAATCTTTCATGTTCCATGACTACCCCCGCCAAAGAATTGTACAATAGACACCCAAATCTCACAAGCAGTCAAGAGACTGCCAAAAGCTTACAACCTCTTTTGTGATAAACTACATTTGCACATTTTCCTGAAAGATTTTGACACCAAAGCCTCTTCTTGCAAGAGTTGACTTTTTAAAATTTGTGCCACTTTATTTTGAGCAGAATTGGATGAACTTCTCTTTGAAGAAAAGACGTCACTATAATCAGGAAATGACTATGCCTAAAAAAAAAAATCTGGCCTTTGAAGCTATAATGTGCAGCAACTTCTCGGTCTATTAACTAGCGACAAACTTTGCAGGAATTTCATCTTTCTTCTCTGATTTGGAGGACATCAAGTGAGCCCTGAAATCTTTAGGATGCAAAGAATTGTTCTTATTCCAGAATTGTCCTATTTGGGCCATTGAAATCCATTGAAAACAATGAGGTTCATTTCTGAATAAATGCACATAAATAAGTAAAAAAGAAGTAAGAGTAAGATTAGGTTTTGTGCTTCTGTCTTTGGTTTGGTTTCAATTTAATAAAAAGACTTGAGGGCATGGTGAAGTGCAGATGTCTCACCTGTCTGGAGTGCTTGAAAACAGCCACCTCTTTTTCCAGGCATTTTCTCCAGGTACTACTGAGAAATAGTAGAACTATGCAGTTCTTAGAACTGCATGGTTCTACTACTCCAAGTTCTTCTGTCTCTAAGCACTGACTGGGCTGCCAGTCTACCAAAGGCCAGTCCAGAAGCTACCACAGTCTTCATGATGACTTAACATCTCCAAAGGTTCTCCCCACTTTGAGAATGAAGCTTGGGTCGTGATGTTTGGGTGGTGATGTTTGTTTCCACAGCTAGTGTTCTCCTAAACTTAACATGAAAGTTTAATTTAATGCTTCCATCCTTATAATTGAGATGTTATATTTGACTCTGAGCAAAAAGTGGTCATTCAATGCCTTAAAATCTTTGTTCTCGGTGGCATCTACAAGCTTCCTTTCATCACGTCAAATTATTATGCCCTTTTAATTCATTGCTAGGTTTCTGGGCCTGCCTGCCACAAAGTGAAAAAAAAAAATCATTCAGATGATTTAATCTGCCGAGGACAGATTGACAGTATCTCTCTTCATGTTTGAAAGCTATTTCAACATTAAGTGATCCTTTGGTATAAGAAGAAGCTAAAAGCTTTCTCCATGTAAAAGTTTATCATCTACCTTCCCCAGCCCCCACCCAGCCATGAGATAAAGGCAAGAGGGCAGGAAGTCACAGCTTTCAGATTTATGACTCCCCAAGGAGAAACAACCCCACCCCGCATGCATCATCATCAGTAAAGGCAGCAGGTGTAAGCCTTGACAACAGAACAATGCTACACAAAAGATGCAAGACTGCAGCCAGTTAAGCCAGGCTTATTAAAGGCCACAAAATGTTTCACTGATCAGCCAGATTCCCCGCCCCCAAGAAAAAAAAAAAACGACACACACACACACACACACACACACACACACACACACACAAGCCGGAGCCTAATATATAATGTTTTAGCCAACTTCCTTATGAATAGATTGCAAAACAAAATGACACAACTCCCTCAATTGCACTTTTCAATAACTCCAAGGCACAAGGGAGGTGACAGTATGATGAATTCCACAACAGACAGCTCCAATATGGTACCATTTTACCCGATCAATATCTCAGTACAATATAAGAAAAAAGGAGCTGATATTAGTCTACACAGTGTTTTACAGATGAGGTACATTTCTTCTTACTGAGCTCATGCCAAACCAAAGCAATAATTCATAGGTGCCTCTAAAAGACTTACACACCATCGCATGCAAAGCAAAGAGAAGCCTAATCTTTGCTCCAATCTTGGCTTGTATGTGTCATAATTTAAAGCTGCCCCCCCCCCTCTCCAGTCCATTCCATGTAAGCTTTTGTGTACATATCTTTTTATATATATATTTCTTTTACTCTGCCAGAGAATGTCACAAATGTAATGATTCTGGGACAACTCAGCATTTGAAACTGTGCTAGTTAAAGGAAGAGCAAAAGATCGATTTGCATTCATTCATTCATTCATTCATTCAAAGGGATTTACTGAATACCCTGGTTTCCTTCACAAGGGCCAACTTAAGCAATTAAACCGAGGATAAATATTGAAGCAGAATTAATATCATAGGCCATAGCACAAATTGGCCTACAAAGGAACAAACTGGGTTGGATCCAAATTTAATTGTGTCTTCAAGAAAACTGGGGGTGGGCGGGGGGGAAGGCTTACAAATTTGGCTGTGGCCAACGTAAATTATCTCAATGAGAATAGTTCTGATCCATGAAGACTAAATTTAGCATTGGTTGCTAACTTTATTTAGAAGATTACTTAAACATGAACTCTCTTTGGGAGATTTGAGGTCATAAAAGGAAAATGCTGACTGCTGGTTTATTAATGGCAGACACTTGGATGGAAGTGTATTTCTATATGAGATAAGGATTAAGTTTTGTTCTCTATTAAATGCACAATTGGATTTACACCATCCTATACTTTGGATAGTAAAGCTTCTGACCTGGAATTGAAGGTCTACAATGTGAACACAGTATCCATCTGAAAGGAGACCACTCCACTATGAGTTGCCACCTTGCTGAATGCAAGGTGAATATGGAAAAGCAAGGACATCAGCCTGACAGCCAAAGGTAGATTAGTCTGCTCTACTGAGCTCCTTGTAGCTATCTATGGTTGTGAAACTTGGATGTTAAAAACACAAGAGAGGAAGAAAATTGACTTGTTTAAGCTGTGGTGTTGGAGAAGTTCCTGCATATTTCTTGGACAGCCAAGGTGACTAACAAACAAGTAATGGAGCACATAACACCAGTCATGTCATTGGAAGGCAAAAATCACAAAGCTGCATCTCACTTAGTTTGGCCATCTCGTGTGAAAGAAGTCACTGGAGAAAGCGATTATGTTTGGAAGAGTTAGTGGTAGAAGGAAACCAGGCTATCAAAGAACATGGTTGCTGGATACCATCAAAATGGACAACCAGCCAGAGCCTAGAACAACTCAAAAAAGCAGTGCAAGATCAGAAGATGTATCTGGCCAATAGAATCAACAAGGGTTGGACACAACTGAATGGATAACATCATCATGAATCAAAGGACATGTTTCCCAATCTTCTTCTTTGAGAAGACAGTATTTTATATCTCTTGTTTTATCCATCTTGTCTCCAATTGGTATTACCCACATGTGCTAGGCAGCTGACTGAGAATTGTGGGAACTGTAGTTACAGAGGCCACTAAGTTGGGGAAAAAGTTCTTATGATACTTTTGCAGGGCATAAGCATAATGAATGTAGACAAATCATTACTCAGAGCGGTGATGCGTAAATCCTGAATTGGTTTCCAATCATGCTGAGGGGTCATGATTTAAGGAGCAGAGATACAGCCCTTCTGAACACCTGAACACCACAGACAATTGACAGTTGCTCGGCAGTTGAGGTGGAAAACACCATATAACTTTCCTGATTCTGTCTGAATAAGTTGGAAATACAAGCAAGGCTCCCTGTTATTAATTAATCTCTCAGCAAGACTCAAATAGAAAACATTCTTCCAAACCTGTATGGTTTAGATCTTTGAGACCAAAAATGATACAAACTGAGAGTTTAAACCATACTCTGAAGAAGGATTCCCTATGTTAGAAAAATACAGAATGAAGAAAGGTGTAGATGTATGTATTCAGTTAATGTGTAGTCTGCATTTCCAAGGTAAAAGAGCAGAGTTTTTATACCTTTTCAAAAAAAAAAAAAACCCTATATTTTAACTTCTGGTTTGGAGACATGAGTATTTATTTTATTTATTATTTAGTTTCTACTTAATTTCAGCTAAGTGACTGTGGGTAGTTTACAACAATAAGTAGCATGCTATATAGGGCTACAATATACCAGTCATATAAATGTGAATACAATATACACAAATGTTGTGCAAGAGCACATGCTTCTGTAACAAAGAAGTCTTTTAAAGAATTTTTAATTTTTAATTAGAAATAAAGCGTGTTTTAAATGTTTTCTTCATTTAATATTCTTCCTGTGCAAAGATAGTTTGAGAGAACACAAGTAGTATTTTATTCTGGAAATATTTGTGTAAAGAAATATATTGTATGGTGTGATTTAGTAGGATGGCAATTCTGAAAAGAAAAGATTGGACTGTTAAAAGTTTTGTTTTTTGCTAGATCATCATTTCCAGATTTTTAAAAATTATTGTTTGAGCAGACTGATCAGATCTGACATTCATCAACAGAGATGCAATATACGCCTCCAAGCATTTTTAATTACAATACGAAATAAGTTTTTAAAAAATTCCCTTTTTTAAAAAAATTAATCCTTATTTATTAAGGCCTACATTACTTCCCTTTCCTTCTTTATGTTAAACAAGCTCCCATCTCAAGATATTTTAATTCAAAAAAAAAACAACCTAATTGGAAACCAGTTGTTTGTTACTAAAATTTATAGTCTACTTTTATATCCACAATATTCAAAGTGGCTTACATTCTGATTAACTAAGAAATTATTCATCCTTTTCCCCATAAATTATTTGCTTGATGGCATTTCTCACTGAGCAAAAGGGCAGAAACAGGGCATAAAATGTAAATAAGCAAACAGGCCAATGAAAGCTCACTTTTTAATCCAAGCGAAGTCCTTATTCCTGGTTTTAAGATAAAAAGAGAACAGGCCAATGTCAAAAAAGAAAAAAGAACTTTTAAAATGACTCTATTTCCAAAAGGTGAATTTATTGTGAGGTGCTGTTAAAACTAAAAGCAGTTAGTCCTCCCTGCTTGAAATATCTTTTATCTTTTTCTGGTTTTTGATTTTTGTTTTTGCTTCAGTTTTCACCTTGCTCTGCCCTTGTCATCAAGAGCAAAGAAGGGAGTTAGGGAGTGTTTGTTCATTTCCCAAGTCCATTATCTTACACATTAATCACTGGCCTGGAACTTCTGGACAATACCAAATCTGTTGTGTGTCTCTTGTTTCTACCAGTTTTACTCTTGGGTTGAAGAATTAAGCAATCCAAAAACCGAAGATACCAGGGGTGGACAATTTGGCTCTGTTCCCTGTTCTTCTTCCATATCACCTGAAATCAAAAGTGTTTTCATTTCCAGGAAAAAAAGAAACCAAACATCCACTTAACATCTATTGATAGGGAAGACTCATCTTGAAATATTTTAGGGTTGATTGACGGAAATGATTGATGGAGTAAGAAGACCCTGCTGTCCATCTCTTGGTTTGGGTTGTTGTTGCTGTTTTACAACGGTATTAAAATGTTAATTTATATAGTATTAAATGTTTCATGGCTTTGCTATTTATTTTTTTATGATCTGTAAACTGCTTAGAGTTGCCTTATCAGGAAGGTGGGCAGCATATACATTTAATAAAAAAAAGGAGGAGGAGGAGAGGAGGAGGAAGAAAAGGAGGAGGAGGAGGAGGAGGAGGAGGAGGAAGGAGAAGAAGAAGAAGAAGAAGAAGAAGAAGAAGAAGAAGAAGAAGAAGAAGAAGAAGAAGAAGAAGAAGAAGAAGAAGAAGAAGAAGAAGAAGAAGAAGAAAGATTTCAGTTCTTTAAATGCACATAAACATGAGCCAGCCAGAGGCCCACGGCGCATGTCCTTTTGTCCTGTTTGTTTGGTGACAACAGATGTCTATGGAATACCAGAAGGAAACAAAAAATAACACAAGCTTTCTTTTCTTAACCGATGTGACTGCGCAAAGTAACGAATCCAGGATATAAAACAGTTATTTCTCCTCAGACATTCCCTGTAATTCTGAAGGGTGAAGTTGATTTGCGATGGTGACCGAAGACTAAACGGGAAGAGATCACAAAGCTACAGACTCTTGAAGGATACTTGTTACAAGATTTGTTTGTGAAACATGCATTTTTATTACCTCGTCTGCGTGTTATAATGAGTCGGGGACAAACTGCAACATTGCACACTTAATGATTGCATCTCTTGTTTCAACCAGCTTCCTGGTCCTGTTGCAATTAACCGTTCCCAGATCTCCCAAGGCCTACTTGCTTAGCAAGGGGGACGGGTGAAGGGTGGGGTGAAGGGATCCGAAAACCCACATAAATGAGCAATGTCAATAGTTTAAAAAGAGTTTACTTAGAGAACAAAAGGCCCCTTATGAGCCACTAGTGAGAAGAAATGGGAGGGGGGGGGGGTAGGAATGAATCCTTACAACACAGTCCAGTCTAATAGAGACTTGTTATCAAGCAGTGGGCTGAGAGTTCCCTGCAATCTGCATTAAAATACATTTCCCTCCATTCACTCATTTGCATTAATTTCTCCCATTATATCTCCAAATGGTTGAATGTCTACCCAACACAATGCATCAGCCTATCACGAAGAAGCCACGGCGGCCCCAGGTGCCAATTTTCTCCTCTCTCGATTCTTTTCATTCTGTTTGCTGATTCTGACAACTGAAGTTTTCTCTTCATCGGGGCGAAGAGAGCCTTCAATTGGATTTGCTTGCGGTGACAAAATTGTTGCTCCGCGGGGAGAGAGAAAAAAGGAGGGGGGTTTTATTCCGTCTTTGACCGAGTGTCTATCATGCTACCATGGGAAAAGGAGAAGCCAATGATTCTCAGTAGCTTCTGATTTCCCGTATTTGTTCAGCATTAGGCCTTACTTATCTCCAGGAGAGAGAGAGAGAGAAAAGCAACATATAGAAAGAAAGAAAGAAAGAAAGAAAGAAAGAAAGAAAGAAAGGAAGGAAGGAAGGAAGGAAGGAAGGAAGGAAGGAAGGAAGGAAGGAAGGAAGGAAGGGAAGGAAGGAAGGAAAGAAAGAAAGAAAGAAAGAAAGAAAGAAAGAAAGAAAGAAAGAAAGAAAGAAAGAAAGAAAGAAAGATCGCTAGAAACACGCTCCCTCATTCATTCTAGCTGAGCTCTGTATTCAAACAAGGGGAAAGGAGAGGAGGAGGGAGAAGAGAAATCCATTACTCCGAAGGCTCCAGATCAACCTCACTCAATTATCTCAGCTAATCCTTATAGCTCTATAAAGTAAATATTTCATTACAATTTCAAATAAACAGTCATCCAATCTAATGAAGCCGGATCTTTTAAAAAAAAAAAAGTGGCCACATTCTAGGGAGGAACAAAATAATAATGTTATCATCACCAATTGAGAATCTTTTCTCTCTTCACTGAAAAGCAACAAAGGTAGTCCTTAAATTATGACCATTATGACCTGGTTCTGCCGGAAGGTCTGGGCAACTCAGAGCAGGATGGATGGAGCCCATTAAATGGCTCGTGTGATGTGTGGTCGCCAGAGTGGGGGGTGTTATTATATTATTTTATCAATTTATTATTTGATATTTTGGACATGTGATGTGACACCTGGAAAAATACGGCCTACTTCACATAATCTTCCAAAGAAAGATTGAAGGCAAACTAGGTCCAGGAAGAAGAAAAACATCATGGATTCAAAAATCTAAGGGACTGGTTGAGACAAAACTCATCAGCATTTTTTCACGTGGCTGTTGATAAAAATAGGATCGGAAACATGATCGCCAACATCCAATGACAGGATATGGCACAAGGAAAAGAAACCGCTAACAGATAATCAGAGTTGGAAGAGGGTTATAGGTCATCTAGTCCAACCCCCCACCCAAGCATGGGACCCTTACACCATTTCTGACAAATGGCAGTCCAATCTCTTCTTGAAAGTCTCAAGTGATGACGCTCCCACAACTTCCAAGGGCAACATTATCTAATTATTTTCTTTTATTAGTTTTATTTATTTGTGTGCGTGTGTGTGTGTGTGTGTGTGTGTGCGTTATGTTTTTATATTCCTGTAAGCCGCCTTGAGTCACCATGTGCGAATAGGTGGCGCTATAAATTTCCTAAATCAATAAATAATTTTGAGCCCCAAATTTCTGTTGCTCAGCGAGGCGGTTGTTGAGCGAGTTTTTGCCCCATTTGATGACCTGTTCTGTGATGATTGTTAAGCAAATCACTGTGAATGTTAAGTTAGTGACACGGTTGTGAAGGAAATCTGCTTTTCCCATTGATTTTTGACTTGTCAGAAATCGCAAAATGGGATCGCATAACCCTGAGACTTGTCAACCACCATAAATTTCACTATAGCCAATATTAATATCAATTGCCAAGCGTATGCGTTTGGTCATGTTGCCATGGAGATCAGAGGTGGGATGCAAATTTTGTAACTACTAGTTCAGTGTGCGTGGTTAGGTGGGCGTGGCTAGGTGGGTGTGGCCAGGTGGTCATGTGACTGGGTGGGCATGTTTTTTGTTTTGTTTTGTTTTATTTGCTACTGGGTCTCAGGGAAGCAGAGGGGGAGATCAGCTGTGCCATACAATTTAGATTAGCTAGAAAGCGAGAAATCTGACAACTTCCTGCTTTCTAGCTAATCTAAATTACACGATCTTCATAAAACAGCTGATTGGTGGGGTGGGGGAGGGGGAGGAAATACCTTGATCTTCGGAGTGAACTGGTTTGCTCCTAGCTGATCTTTGGAGCTACCAGTTTGCCCGAACCAGGCTGAACCGGTAGAATCCCACCCCTGAAGGAGATGCTGCCTATATGAAGTGTGAAAAATGATCCTAAGTTGTAACTTCAAACGGTCAGTAAGTGTACTGCTATGAGTCGAGGACTAACTGTACTCCAAAAGAAAATTGGAAGATCCCCTCTCCTGTCTCAGAACCACAGGGTGGGTGAGGGAGAAGGAGACAATTAAGGTCAGAGAGATCTTAACTCTGAAACTACTTGTAAAAAGTAGCCCACCCAACTCTCTTGGAGAGAAAATGGACTCCATCAAATATGGACACCTCTTGGTTCAAGAGGAACAAAAGAGGTGGAAGAGAAGGAAGCAAGACACAATAGAGATGCTAATAATCCTAATAGTAACCCATTTCTATATTTCATTCTATTGCGTGATAGATTTGAAAAAACTTTTTGTTAAATTATTTCCTCAGAATTGCTCAGAATTTCAAAGAAGGACTAAGGATGACGTGATATCAGTGCTCCGATATTTGAGGGGCTGCCATAAAGAAAAAGGGGTAAACTTATTTTCCCAAAGCACCAGAAAGCCAGACAAGAAGCAATGGATGGGAACTAATCAAGAAGAGAAGCAACCTAAAACTAAGGAGAAATTTCCTGATAGTGAGAACAATCAACCAGTGGAACAGCTTTCCTTCAAAAGATGTGGGTGTTTCATCCCCGTCTGAAATGTTATAGAGTCCTCTGCTTGATCAGGGGGTTGGACTAGAAGACCTTCAAAGGTCCCTTTCAATTCTGTTATTCCGGTATGTCAAAGTAACTCAATTTGCAATCATAAACCAAGGAGGAACCAACCAAGAAATATTCTTTCCAAAGATAAATGTTTACAGATGCTTTAAAAAGACATTCAAAAAGTTCCTTATTTCCTCCATTTTCTGTTGTTGTTTCAGTTTTATGTCAGATCAGAAATCACACAGATTGTAATAGCAAGAATCAGAGCTATTAGCAGCCACCAACCTTGGCTGATCTCCAAAAGCTAAGCAGGGTTGGTCTAGGTGAGGTCATGGAGGGGTGATCCCTGAGGAAGTGTCCGATTCCATATTTTATGATGGGATGGGAAAAGCAGAACAGGCCAATGATAACCACCATTTCTTGCACAATGTCTCAGAATAAGAAGAGTCGCCCGTATACATTTCTAAGAGAATATTGTTGAAGAGAAAGATTTATTTCAGTCTATATAAAGAGAGTGGAATATGACACACTATTTATTCAGGTTGTTGCTAAAATACTGAGGTTATATATTTTTTTTTTGCCTGTTTGTTTTGCTTTTAATGGAGGAGGAAGTGTTAAAGCGCAACTTAACATTCTTGGAGTTATGATCGAGTGTTGTGAAAGCATGTAAGATTAATTTTGATTGTTTTTCAGAGTTTAAAAGCTCACATGCTGAAATAAATGGCACTCTACATCTTGGAAGCAACATTAGCTTTTTTTTAAAAAAAAGCCATTCCCCCCACCCCCCACCCATAAAATAAGAGAACGACTCTAAAGGAAAGAGAGAATATATTATCTGGACTTCTGGCCCCATTGTCAAGAGAAATAAACTTTCCGGATTGTGAGAATTGGAAGCAGAAACTCCTTAGACATTCAAATCACCCCGCTTCTCTTTTGAGGAGGCGGGGAGTGAAAGATGGCTATTGATACAGGCCTGAGGTTTGTTGTCCTCTTGTTGTGAATGGCAATTTGTGGATCCAGCTTTATTCTGCAGTATATAAATATGATTTTACTGATGGCTGTTGTGTGGTCTTTTCTTTCTCCTAGCTAATGGAAGAGACCTGTTTGCTGTTCAGAAACAGTTCTGATTGGAGCAGCCTATGAACTGTGTTAAAATAAATAAAATAAACATTTTATCTAGTCATTACATATCAATTTCTCCATAGAGAGAGCCAAGAAAACACTCGATTAAAGTACGAGAGAGTAGGGGAGACACCATACCTTGGAGAGAGACAAAAAAAGAATTGAAGCAATCTGGAAGGCTAGAAAGGCAGAATTCTAGAAAGTTAATCTGTTTGTCTTTCACCATTCCTAACAAACCAGTTTGCATTTGGCAGTTGGTTTCCATGATCACATGCAGATGTGGCACACTTGTAACACTTAATCGGAAAGTTCACATTGGCTCAGCTTTTACAATATTTGTGAAATCCTTTTTTTTTTGTTTTGTTTTGTTTTGTTTTTTTCAGCCTGGTGTCTTTCCAGATAATTCCCAGCTGAAAGATTAGGCATCGTTTAACAGATCAGATCAGCGGATGCTTCAGCTTTAAGACTGCCGAGATACCTCCAGAAACTCACAGACAGAATAACATCTACTTTATGTTCTGTACAGAAAACTATTAAGATATCTCGGAGAATATGCATTTCCCATCATTAAGAGCTTCCTGTTTAACCATAACTGTTTCTTAGCCTCCTTACCAACATTTTGCAATTTCTTTGCAGTTATCCTGTACTTTCTAAAGACGTATGCCTTTTCTTTCATCCTTATTTTGGCTTGCTGATTTGGTTATTTAACTTACTGTCTTATTTGCATTTCCTCTTTTGCTGCTTCATGATTATTATTATTTGGGTATGCTGAAAACATGTTTTTGTATGCACGGGGGTCAAACTACTTTCTAAAGCACTAGAAGGCAAAACAATGGATGAAAACTAATCAAGGAGAGAAGCAACCTAGAACTAAGGAGACATTTTCCTAATAATGAGAACTATTAAACAATGGAATGACTTGCCTACAGAAATTGAGGATGCTTCATCATTGGGGGTTTTAAGAGGAGACTGAACAGCCACTTATCTGAAATGGTATAGGGTCTCCTGCTCAAGCAGCGGGTTGGACTAGAAGACCTCTGAGGTCCCTTCCAACTCTATTATTCTATTTCCTATGTCCTATTAGCATAACTCCAAACATTTCCCTGGGACTCTGTCACATTTTTTTTTCACTCTGTTCCATATCACCCTTTGACATGATTCAACCATTGGCTTAAAAGTTCGATCCATCTCTTAAATCCTTTTTCACACAGAACTTCTACTCTTCGAGCCACTGTCTGACTTTTATAATCCTTGACTTACAACAGTGCATTCAGTGACCGCTCAAAGTTACAACGACATTGAAAAAAGGGGACTTATGTGTCAGAGCAGGACTCTTCAAACTTGACAGCTTTAAGACTTGTTGACTTCAACTTCCAGGATTCCTCCTCCAGTCATGTTAGCTCAGGAATTCTGGGAGTTGAAGTCCACTGGAAGGCAAAGCAAGAAGCCATGGATGGAAACTCATCAAGGAGAGAAGCAACCTGGAACTAGGGAGAAATTTCCTGATAGAAAGAACAATTCACTAGTGGAATAGCTTGCCTTCAGAAGTTATGAATGCTCCATCTCTGAAGGCTTTGAAGAAGACACTTGTCCAGAATGGTATCAGAGGTAGACCTCCTCCAAGATCCCTGCCAACTCTATTATTCTGTTAAGATGGAAGGCTAACTGACATAATATATTAGGAACCCAACATGGCATAGCTCGGGCTCAGATGACATAATATTTACTATTACAGTATGAAAGGAGGTATTTATCTAGCCTAGGGTTCCGATAAAAAATAGCAAGTATAGTTTCATGCAAGGAACCATATAACAAATCAACATCTTGGGGGGAAAAACCCACTTGTATTCTCTTTATTTATATACTGTTCTGGCCTTTTGGTAGCTTTGTTCCATTTTATGTCTTCCTTCAGCTTCCCATTCTTGGTTTCCAAGTCCGAACTCATGTGCTGAATTTTTGACAAAAGAATTTGCAGCTGCCTTTTCCTGTTTTATTATCTGACTTGACTTTATGTGGCCGCTAGCATCGCTAAGAAGAATTTTGCCATTCAGCAAACATAAATGACTACTAAAACAGCCATTTGTAATCACCCAAAGCAGGCTGTGAGGAAAAGAAGGAGGGAGGGAGGAAGGAAGAAAGGAAGGAGAAGAGGAAGGAAGGAAGGAGAAGAGGAAGGGAGGGAGGGCAAGAAGGAAAAAAGGAAGGGAGGGAAGAAGGAAAAGAGGAAGGAAGGAAGGAAGTAAAGAGGAAGGAAGGAAAAAAGGAAGGGAGGAAGGAAGAAAAAGGGAAGGAGGAAGAAAGAAGGAGGAAGGAAGGAAGGAAAAGAGGAAGGGAGGGAGGGCAAGAAGGAAAAAAGGAAGGGAGGGAAGAAGGAAAAGAGGAAGGAAGGAAGGAAGAAAAAGAGGAAGGAAGGAAAAGAGGAAGGGAGGGAGGAAGAAAAAGGGAAGGAGGGAGAAAGAAGGAGGAAGGAAGGAAGGAAAAGAGGAAGGGAGGGAAGGAAGGAAGGAAAAGAGAAAGCAAGCAAGAAAGGAAGGAATCTGAAACATTTTCAGAGAAGCATTAGTTCCTAATGAACAGATAGTGCTTGACTTATGACCACAATTGAGCCAAAAATTTCTGTGGTTAAGTGAAACATTGGTTAAGTGAGTTTCACCCCATTTTATGACCCTTCTGTTGTTAAGTGAATCACTGCAGTTGACAAGTTAGTAACCTGGTTGTTAAGTGGACCTGGCTTCCCCATTGACTTTGCTGATCCGAAGGTCCGAAAGGGGGAATCACATGACCTTGGGACAGCGCAACGGTCATAAGTAGGAACCAGCATTTGTCAAGCATCTGAATTTTGATCACGTGTTCATGGGGATGCTTCAAAAGTCATAAGTCAACTGGAAAAGGGGACTTATGACCATTTTTTCCACACAAAGGTCGTAAGTGTGAAAAAATGGTCATGTCCCCTTTTTTCCAATGCTGTTGTAACTTTGAACTGTCACTGAACAAACTATTGTAAGTTAAGGACTACCTGTACATTTGCAAGATCTTTTCGAAACAGAAAAAAAGACTGCAGAGCTTCTGTAATACCACACAATAAACCACACAAAAAGTTTTTTTAGGAGTCAAGTCAATATGAAAGGTTAATTAAGAGGTTTTTTTTAAAAAAAAATGTCATTAATCTATAGTAAGAAAGACTACCTTTTCCTTTGGGTAAAATGCACATATCCCTCTAGATTTTGATGCTAAAATTGCAGTGTTTTTTTCCCCCTTTTATGTAGGGCAAGTATCAGTGAGGGTCTAAACTTGTGATAGCTACCATTTATGCGGATTTCCTTTACTGCAGCAAATAAAATTAAAATTTGACCTCAATAATTCTCCCTATGGGGGTAATGAAAACCTAAAATATTTATTGATACCCAGTGAAAATGGCTGCAATTGTAGCCATGGAGTCCAATCTGTAAAGAGTAGAATAGAATAGAATAGAATAGAATAGAATAGAATAGAATAGAATAGAATAGAATAGAATAGAATAGAATAGAATAGAATAGAATAGAATAGAATAGAAAATAGACAAGAAAATAGAATGGAATAGGAATAAGAATAAGAATGGAATAAGACTAGGAATAGGATAGAATAGAATAGAATAGAATAGAATAGAATGGAATGGAATGGAATGGAATGGAATGGAATGGAATGGAATGGAATGGAATGGAATAGGAATAGGAATAGGAATAGGAATAGGAATAAGAATAGAATAGAATAGAATAGAATAGAATAGAATAGAATAGAATAGAATAGAATAGAATAGCTTTATTGTCAATTTGAATGCTCACTTATTGGCATACATTAAAATGAAATTTTGTTGCATACAGCTCTTAAAGGCTCATCGTTTCCATTGTTACACTATATAAACTCAACAAGATAACTAAATAAATAAATAGATAATTCAAAATTATGTGTATACCCACATTTATTATATGACAGAGAAACAACACAGTCTATTTTGGATGTATACAAGTACATGGTGAGAAAAATTAATCTCGCGAGTTTAACCAGACAGAGGCATGGCGTAAGGAACAAAGCTATTACAGAATCTGGTAGTCCTGCTAGAAATATTTTGAAACCTCCTCCCAGAGGGAAGGAACAGAAGCAGACCATGAAGTTGGTGGGTGTGGGGTCTCTAACCATGCTTTGAACTCTAAGCACATAGCGCTTATAAGCAGTATCCCGAATAAAGGGAAGTGAGCTTCTTATAATCTCCTTGACTGCCCTCACTACTCTCTGTATGGACTTTCTATCTGAGGCATTGCCATCACCAAACCAAACAGGGATGTGGTTTGTTGAAATGCTCTCAATTGTGCCTCTGTAAAAAGCTGTTCAATACTAACAAAATAAATTGTTATTAAAGAAATAAAATGCCATTTTATAAAATGTCCCTTGAAGAGCTAGCATTACTTCAGCTCACTATACAATTCACCAGATCTGAAAGAAAATAAGGAACATTTAAGCAGTTTAGCCCAAGAAGCATCTAGAAGGAATTTCTACATTAATTCTTGTATTTCCAAATATCTAATTAAGCAACCTTAACATCTACAGGCATTTGACCTGGCTTCTTCTATTGCCAAGTTGCTCATGAACATGCAGATCTAACAGGAAATGTCTTAATTTTACTAGAAATTTTTCTTTTCATTCCTGCTCCTAAACAGGAAACTACTCCACTTTTGGAACTTGTCAAAACTCAGATAAGGAAATTATATGTGTAGTGATTAAATGGCAACATGTACTTGACCCACACCGGAGGTTGAACAGTAAAGCCATTTCTATGAGTAAGTTCAAGCTTCAAGGTTGTTTTTTATCCTCATCATAATAAAAGCAATAGTTGTAACCACGGTATTATAGTTCACACAATGCCCCCAAGACTCCAAATTTATTGTAGCATTCATCTCCAAGACAAAAGACCTGGTATATGGTGGTGGGGGGAAAGAGCTCTCTTTTTTTTGCAAAAAGCATTGTTGTTATTTATGGCTCAAATGCAAAGAATAAGGTTGGGGAATTTATCAGAAATGAAGGTATGAAATGTTTTAGCTTGTTCTTCTTTCTCTAATCCATAAACCATTTTCTCAGCCACCCAAGTGAATTCTAATGGAACAGGATTGATGAAATAATATTTTCCTAGCTCTTTAACACTTTGTCTACTACCTGTACTATAAAATTTGTTCAGGGAGAATGTGGAATCTCACAGTCACCAATACTATAAATCAGGGGGGAAAACTATCCCACTTCAGCAAGGAAAGTAGAATCTGGTATTTTTTTTTAAAAAAAAAAATGTGATGCGACATTTTCAATACACTCCCTTTGGCTTTAAGGCATTTTATTTTATTTTATTTTATTTTAAATGATCGGGCTGTCTTGAAGCAGCTATGCTAATTTTAATTCATATTTGATCTACTTGATTCTGATAAACAGTCACAGATGTGATGCACGCATTTAAGAGGTGGAGCTCAGGTTGTGCTGCCAAGGACACTGTCTTAATTTTCTTTATTCCCCCTCTGACAAGCTTGCACACCATAAAATCTGCCTTACTCAATTAATTAATTTTTAACCTTTGTGGTGCATCTTTTACAAAGAAAAAAATAACAATCCTTTGACAGCATACCATCTCTGGTGAATGCAAAACCTCTCTGTTTCCTTTGGAACAGAGTCTATTGATTCTAGAATTCACTCGAGTGGAGCATTTCATTCAAGACAAGCCCCAGACAGGGGTGGGATTCTACCAGTTCACACCTATTCGCTAGAAATGGTTGTTAACATTCTAAGCAGTTCGGAGAACCGGTTGTTAGAAGAAATTACTGGCCTAATCCTATAAGGAAGGCAGGAAGGAAACATTCTGGTGTTGCTTACAAGAAACTGCCTCTCCATTAACTCTTATTACGTTCTTGGAGGGACTAGACATCTTGTCTCTGGAACTTCTCTGGAGTTTTTTTTCCCTCCCTTGCTGGTACTTTGCTTGTGTGGAGTGACCATTTAAAGTTACAGTGGTACTGAAAAAAGTGACTTATGACTATTTTTCACATTCACGGCTGTTGCAGCATCCCCACAGTCATGAGAGGCCAGGCGAGGAGATGCGTGCCTCAGTGTCAGTGATATTGATTTGGCCACACCCAGCCAATAACATGACCACCAAGCCATGTCCACCACCTAAGCCATGCCCACAGCACCGGTTGTTAAAAATTTTGAATCCCACCCCTGGCCCCAGATAATCAGATGCCTTGATTCTACATTTCAAAAATGGAAGGAAACTCTCCTGTGACTTCAACTTATGGAGACCATAACTTGGTCCTTAACACCAGTAAGACCAAGGAACTTATACTGGACTTTAGAAAGAATAGATCAGACATCCAGCCCTTGGTTATCAATGGAGACCGAGTGAAGCAAGTGGCTAGTTTTAAGTTTCTGGGTGTTATCATAAAAGAGGAGCTGACCTGGGGCACTCACATTGCAGCACTGGTCAAAATGGCCCAGCAGAGATTATACTACCTGAGAATATTTTAACTTACTGCACTTGGGATTGGTTTGCCAATTGCACAGTGGCAGATAAGACAGGGCTCCAGAGGGTTAACATCATTGCCCAGAGGATCATTGGTTGCCCTCTTCTCTCTCTGGAAGAGCTTTATAACTCCTGCTGCCTTAAAGACCCATCTCATCCTGGAAACTCTTTTTTTTTAAAAAAAAAAAACCATCTGGAAGACTGTACAGGACAATAAAAACAAGGGCAGATAGGCTGAAAAACAGCTTCTATCCAAGAGCAGTAACTCTACTGAATTCTACTATATAGTGCAATATATTAATGCAATATCTGGGGTTTGCAATACAATTGTATAGAATGTGAAGGATGTGTGTTTTTGTTTTATTTTTTATGTATAATGCACAGTGAAGATGGCATTTAATTTCATTGCAATGACAATAAAGTAAAGTAAACTTTACCCCAAGTGAGAACATGGACATACATCTAGGTTTCTTAGAAGCAAAGATGAAATGGTTGGCCACTGCCTTGAAAGACCTTATTGGTGTTCCCTCAAACCTTCAACAAGAGCATTTCAGGATTGGCCAAGGTTGGTCTTGCCAGCTGTTAAACTAGAATTATTACTAGAACTAATAATGACGGGGAAGGGCCAAACCCTCCAGGAATCAAGGTGATGATAGAATCTTCTTCAAGGCCTACTAAACTATCTGGATGATCATGTGAAAACCAAATGGAAAAACAAATTTTCCACCTTGAAATGCTGAAGTGTGTTACCTAGTTAATTATGTTGAGTATATCTACTCAATACTTCTGAAGTATTTCAGATTTATTCCTTGGCAGTTTTCTCCAACAAGACCATATCAGTTGAAACTGGGGAAGATGCTCATGACGCCAATGATGACTTCTTCGAACACCTGAATATTCAACTTTCAGTGAAATCACTGAAAACCTTGACATTTCTGCTTGTTCTTTCGTCCCTGTGATTCCATAAAATCAAATATGCCAAAAGATTTTATTCCACCTTGGATTCTCTTTGTAGCTCCATCTAAAATGATGTTGCAAAGATCCTGGAACAAGCTACTCATTTCTCTGTGCAGACTCCAAGCTTCTAAATTCTCATCCAGCAGTACCATGCAGTCCCTCTCCCAGGTCTTGACCACCATAAAAAGAAAAAAATATGTGGTTCCCAACTGCAAAAAAGATTGTAACTCCAGTAAAAAAGATGAGCCTATGAAAGCTTTCATTAACTATACAATAGCAATAGCAATAGCAATAGCACTTAGACGTATATACCGCTTCACAGTGCTTTTACAGGCCTCTCTGAGCAGTTTACAGAGTCAGCCTATTGCCCCCAACAACCTGGATCCTCATTTTACCCACCTTGGAAGGATGGAAGGCTGAGTCAACCTTGAGCCTGGTGAGAATCGAACTGCCAAGTTGCAGGCAGCTGGCAGTTGGCAGAAGGAGCCTGCAATACTGCACACTGAGCCACCATGGCTCTTATGAGGATGAGCTGGTATTGCTAGAATTCTGCATGCCAACCACTAGTCTAAAATTTTACTGCTACTGGGCACCAATATGGCTTGGAATGTATCTAGTCAACAGTCCCCCAAGCTTTGCGCCTTGGCAGCTTGACTGGGGAGGAGGGGAACTGAGCCACATGAATGGCAGATGAGCACAGGTGCGAGTGTGTGCAACTCAGTTTGCATGAGCAGAGGGCCAGCTTGTATGCAGCTTGACTCACACAAGTGGTGGGCTGGCACATGATGCCCCCAGCTGGACTTGCATGTATTGAGCTGCCCAGGTGTGCACAATCCCATCAGCCTGCTGCTCGCATCACCTGGTTCCAAATAGGAGTGGGCTATGGCCTGGAGATTGGGAACCCCTGATCTAGGTCACAGTGTGTGTATCTGTGAAATGGGGGATATTGACTTTACTAGCCACATTTTATTGCATTGCCTTTCCAAATAGGCATGGGCATTTGGAACACTTGGTGTACAAGTCATTATTTATAACAGCTCTTCCCTCAAAATTTCCTCTTTTATGTGTACCTCCTGGTATGTTTTTGACCATGTTTTTTGGATACCCCTGCCTGTTTCATCCATATATATGTGCTAGCTGTTCCTGATTCTAGAGGGCCGTGCTCATCTCCATTACAAAGCCGAAAAGCCAGCACTGTCCAAAGACGTCTCCATAGTCATGTGGCCAGCATAACTAAATGCCGAAGGCACATGGAACGCTGTTACCTTCCCACCAAAGGGGTCCCTATTTTTCTACTTGCATTTTTACATGCTTTCAAACTGCTAGGTTGGCAGAAGCTGGGACAAGTAATGGGAACTCACTCCATTATGTGATGCTAGGGAATCGAACCGCCGAACTGCCAACCTTTCTGATCCACAAACTCAGCGTCTTAGTCACTGAGCCACCAGGCTGATCTACAAACTTATCTGGTTAAAAAAATCACAGGTTTCCCTTCACCTCCCTGGATTATAGCCAAACATTCCTTCCAATGGATCCATAACAAAATGACAAAGCACAATGGGGAAAATTACCAGTGTTGCTTTGATTTGTGATGAAGAAATTCTAACTATTCTTCCTTAAACAATGGAGTATTAACATTTCCATCACAATGAAGGCTGGAGTTCAGACAGTGGCTTGAGTGTGGATCTCTAAAATAAGCACAAGATTGAATTCAATGGGTCCATCCAACTCTCACCATTCTTTTGATTGTCTGAAATTTTCCCCATCAAAGAGTTTTAGGTCAAAAAAGTTATTGTTTTCCAGGGAACTGGAGGAAAAATGTGATAGATGTGATAAGCTCAAAAGATTTTATTCCTCCCAAAAGATGTGCCTCTTGATCACATAAGTAAATGGATGCGGTGTGGTGTGTGTTTTTCCTTCTTCTTTCTTTCTTCCTGGAGTTTTCATTCAGACTTTATTTTTTAAGTTGCTCTTAAAAGTCTATTAGATGCTAGTACAGCCACTTTTCCTTTAAGACTACTTAATGCATCTCTGAAACAAGAGATATATCAATTTAGCTTAACTGGGACAACTTTACACAGGGGACAGCGATAAAAGAGATCCTTCCTTGAACATCTCAAACCTGTGATTCTGTCCTGGGAGAGCATTAAGATAAATATGTGAGACTCTTGCTATTTTATTACTTTTGCAGCTTAGTCTGGATAGGTGGTTCTGCTTGCTGTCTCAAAAGGTACATTACTGATCAAACAGTAGCAGAAAAACAGACATGTCCCAACAGACCCACAACAATGTGTTTCACAGCTCTGAACACTCTTTTTTTTTCCTCTCTCTATCTGGTCCTCTGATCTCTTCTTTCTGCTTTACCTGAACCTGCTCAGAAGCTAGCTAATTCTCTCCTTTATCAAAGCGGGGTTTTCTTCTACCTTTGAACAATTCTCTGAACTCCTGGAGTCACAAGTTGTTAGGAGGAAGTAGCAGGCAGCTTGATTAAGGCTGGACACTGAGCTTCTTCTCCTTTAGAAGAAATAGAGAGGCACAAAGAAGTGGGTACAATTGACCGAAACAAGGGAGGTTAGAGAATATTCTCTGGATGTGGAAGAAAGCTAGCTTAAAAACCTATGTTTTCAAATGTGTTAAAGGTATTTAAGGAAGAGACCAAAACAAAGGCAAAGAGTAGATATTTCATTGGTTAATATCCATTCACCTTATCTAAACTCATAAACTCCAGTGAGTCAGCTTTGGTTAGTATTTAGAGACCTCCAGGGAATATCAGGGATGTAAGCCAAACTGGGAAGTTCAAAGTCGACCTAGAAGACAACTCCTAGACCAACACTAAGAAACTTGTATGGTTATGTTCATGAAGTCACCCGAGGTCAAGCCAACTGAAACCACAGAACAAGGATCGGCATTTCCATAAAGAATTCATGACTTATATACATACACACAACCTATGCTTACTTCTTGGAGCTTTCTAATTTATGTTGACTACATATTTCCTGGCCTGCTTACGTCATGAGCATCCTCTTGATTCACTTCCTATACTGCCATATTTACATGACAAACAACCTAGTTTTAAAGGGTTGAGACCACAGGAGGAAAAATAGGGACCCAGAATTAAAAGAAAGGATAGCATAAAGAATGTATTGTATAATCTAAGAACGTCTCCTTTTTTTAACTTTTCCCCTGTCCCTTCATTTCCACACTTCACTTATCATTGATAACCCTAACCCTAGCCCTCCCTCCAAAAGCTCTGTTTAGTCAACCTTCCTGATTTAGGTAACAGTAAAATGACGTTATTAGCATATAGTAACAATTGCAACATTTTTTTTTTCAAAAATTTGTTCTGAAATGTTGCCAGAAGATTTTTTTCCAATGCAAATGAGTGGTAAAGAGAAGAAAGAAAGAAAGAAAGGAAGGAAGGAAGGAAGGGAGGGAGGGAGGGAGGGAGGGAGGGAGGGAAGAAGGAAGGAAGGAAGGAAAGAAAGAAAGAAAGAAAGAAAGAAAGAAAGAAAGAAAGAAAGAAAGAAAGAAAGAAAGAAAGAAAGAAAGAAAGAAAGAAAGAAAGAAACCTACGCTCTTTTCTTTGGATCATAGCCAATATGCCATTCACCATATCTCAATTCTATTTAGTAACCCATAACATATCTAGAGTAAAGCTACTTTAATTTAAACCAATACACCAGCTTGATACTTCAAAAAAGTTTCAATTTTATTGCAGATTGCAAGCATAAACATATTTGCTCCTTTGGTACAAACAATCCTAACAGTCAAATCTCTTATTTATGTACATATTTACCATATTTCTCTTGTTGTCACTGTTACCTTATTACCATTTTATTAGCTCAGAAGGCACATCATACGGTGTATTATTTTGCTTTTTTTTTCATTTCCACTGGATTTTAAGATTTTGATACTCCCTCTTTTCCATCCAAATAATTCTCAAATTACAATTTACATCTGTATTGCAGTACTTTACCCTGACACAGAAATGATAGTTAATTAGTTTCTGTGATGACATGGTGCATAAAAGGACCACAGGTTGCTTCACGGAAGTAAATACAGAGTATTTTGGTATTCAGAGAGCGGAGCAGATCAGCATTAAATACAAATAATATGAATTTGTTCCGCTATGACAGAAAGAGACTTTAGTCAGATGACATTATTCATTAGAGCAAGTGTTTGTCAGAGAACAAATCAGTTCCAACTTACTTTGATGTTTTTCTTGGCAAGAGGTAATTTTCAAAACACGGCTAGGTAACCATGTTCAGATCCTAACAAGCATAGTTTTCAAACTTAGATTTACAAAGCCAGGTGTATTGCATGAAGACATCTCTTTTCAAAGGCAAAAGCCATACAATGCCATAGATACAGGTGAGAGCATCCACGCAGGTGCCTAGGTAGTCCTCGACTTCAGTTGAGCCTGAAGTTTCTGTTGCTAAGTGAGACATTCATGAACTTGGGCCCATTTTTCATCCTTTCATGCCAACATTGTTGAGCAAAATGCTGCAGTGGTTAAGTTAGTAATGTGGTTGTTAAGTGAATCTGGCTCCTCCCCACCTGTTGATTTGGCTTGTCAGACGGTCACAAATGTTGACCGTGTGACCCCGGGAACATGAACTGAAAACATCATAAATATGAACCAGTTTCAAAGCATCTGAATTTTGACCACGTAAGCATCGAGAGGCTGCAATGGTCGTAAGTGTGAAAAATGGTCATAAGCTGTGGTGGGATTCTACCGGTTTCCCTACCGGTTCGGTGATTGTTCACTTCACATGTGCATGTGCACCTAACACGCATGCACACAGCTTCCCAAACACCAGCTGAGGCTCTGACGCATCAATCAGCTGAGAGGTTAAAGAACAGAAAAGCGCAGGGGCAGGTGGGGAGGCCAGTCTGCACTTTTCTCTTCTTTCTCCTCTCAGCTGATCTTCAGAGCTATTTTTTACTACTGTGTTCTGACCAAGGCTTCCTGAGATCATAATTAATCACACGCTTAGTCCAAACAACTCTCTTTTTATTTCAATGCTGGGAATTATGTGCATTCCCAGCCCGTAATGAGTCCCAAACAGTCTCTCGAGATAAGCACCCACCTTTCTCTCCTTTGAATTGCTGCCAATAACTAAAGTGCCAAATTAACTCTAAAAAGCCAAACAGAGTACAAAGTCCACACAGAGCTTCAAGGTTTAATCCGAACAGAGTGAACAAAGTTGCTTCCTGCAAAGGTTTCTGTCCCTTTGCTTCTCCTTTATGTCTTATGGGAGGGCCAATTACCTCCAAGCCTTACTCCCGAGTTGCAATTGTTCTTGCCTTCTGACAGCTCTGTACATGTGCACACTGGGAATAGGCTCCCCTTGTTCCCCTGCCTCACTGCTGTCAGATTCTGGAGGCTCTGGAGTCAGCACATAACTCCCAGATAGCCCTGGCCCCATCTCTGTATTGGATACAGGACCCTCTTCTGAGTCCTCCCCAAACTCCCAGACTGGCCCATGTTCCTCCCCGCTGTCCAACTCTGCTGCCATCTCCGCAGGCTGCCAGTAAACTGCAACATACCAGTTCAGCCGAACCAGTAGCAATTGCTACTGGTTCGGCTGAAGCAAGCCAAACCGGTAGCATTTCACCACTGGTCATACGTCACTTTTTCCCATGCCATTGTAACTTCCAACAGTTGCTAAATGAACTGTTGCAAGTTGAGGGCTACCAGTACTGCACTGATAAAGGGAAGATGCTTACACACATACATGCACACTATCATATCCCTGCTCTTGTTCAGCAGTCTATACTGTCAAATTGCTTGTATGGTGTCAAATCAATGAGGACGGAGAGGGGAGCTACATGGAATGAGACCGATGTGGAGGCATTGAGACATTTTGCCCTTGGCCCACGTAGATCTCCTCTGTTTGAAATCAAAACTAATATGATTTTGATGCATGGCATCAAGCTGCCCTGCAAATTCTTTCCATTTGCTATTTTCTCTTCCATTTGGGATTCTGCTGTATCTGTGGTGGAATTGGGTGCAATTCTTCTTCTTTCGTCTCAATACCTTTGCAAACTTCCTACTCAAATCTCACAGGTAAGTGGCAAACCGGTTTTCAAGAGAGCTGGGAAGACAGCAGATTTAGCCATTCGGGGGCCCTGAAGCCTACGTCTCATAAGCCATTGTAACACCGACTAAAGCACTTGAAAGTCTCTTTTAAAAAAATAGAAAGCACCTGTCAATTATCACAGAAAGCCACAAAATCTCACCCTGGGTGGAAACCTAAGATTGCAAAGAGATTTGAAGTATTCCTGCAAAATATTCTTGCCAAAAAAATTCACATTGCTTGGATCTGCACATATACTACATGATGACATTCCAGGATCTTGGAAGAATAGAATAGAACAGAACAGAACAGAACAGAACAGAATAGAATAGATAGATTGGAATGGAATGGAATGGGTCCAATCTCTTCTTGAAAGTCTCAAGTGATGAGGCTCCCACAACTTCTGTGGGCAAGCTGTTCCACTGGTTGATTGTTCTCACTGTCAGAAAGTTTCTCCTTATTTCCAGGTTGAATCTCTCCTTGTTCAGTTTCCATTCATTATCCCTTGTCTGGCCTTCAGGTGCCTTGGAAAATAGCTTGACCCCTTCCTCCTCTTTGTGGCAGCCCCTCAAATATTGGAAGACTGCTATCCTGTCTCCCCTGGTCCTTCTCTTCACTAGACTAGCTTGATTCATGTGGAGGCCAGTGACAGCTAAAGATCTGGAAGCTGTGACTAGGCATTGTACCGAACTGAGAAAAATCCCTTATCAGCCCATGACATAATCTCTTCTACCTGATTTGACTGCAAATCTTCAGATGGGACCTGTCTCCCATTTAACCATATTTTCTTTCTTCCCTGTTCTTTTCATTCTATATCACTTTCTCTCAAGTTGGTTGCTTTTAAGACACGATAAGCTCTTTGAATTTCTAATCCTGAATTAACACAAATAAATAATTATATACAATACTATAGTATACTCTATGCCCTGTAGGTCGATACATATTGAACCACAAGCGTTTAGTAGAAATGTTTCAAAATTCATAGCAAAAATCTGATTTGGACCTAAGAGATAGAGGCAGTCCTTGAATTATGACAATAGGGACCAGAATATCCATTGCTAAGTGATGCAGTCATTAAGCGAGATACACCCAATTTTCTGGCCTTTTTTTTTTTTGTCAGGGTCATTAAGTGAATCAAATCCCCAACCCTTTTGACTTTGCTTGGCAGAAGCAAATGGCAAGGTTGCAAATTACAATCAGGCTGCTGCAATTGTCATAAATACATCCCAGTCGCCAAATATTTGAATTTGGATCACATAACCATGGAGACACTGTAATGGTCATAAGTGGGAGGACCGGTCATAAGTCTTTTTTTTTTCAGCACCATCCTAACTTCAGGCCTTAAATGAATGATCATAAGTTGAGAACTACCTATACTTTTTTTTTTTTTAACCAACACATTTAACCTGGATTAGTTTTGTTTTATGAAAAGTAATATGATTTCTTCACCTCCAGCAAAGAGCAAAACAGCACAAAGACTATATACGTTTGTGCCGGCATCCCGATAATAGTAATAAAAATAATAATAACAATAATCCCTTAACAGCCAAAGCCCTGGGGCTTTGAAACTCCACTTAAGTTTACCCCTTTTTGTGTGAGAGACTTTGTTCTTCCACTTTGCTCATTAGAAGAAAATTTGTGTAAACTTCTCTGTTCCCCAACTGACTAATAGGATTGCTAGTAATTATTATAGTGAAATGAAATCAGCACAAACTATTAGATCTGTTTAAACAAGTTAAAAATAAACCTTGATTAAATGTGCTTTTTAAAGAAACTGCTCATTAGGGCTTCAGGGCCTTCCAATAAATTGGTGTTTCATTAACATCAAAGAATGAATCAAGTTTAAACTCACACAAATTATTCTTTAAAAAAAAAACAGCAACTTTAAACAGAATAACCTGGATTAAAACAACAACTGCAAGAACCAGATACGGCATAGGTGTTATTTAGACTTGCAAACAAAGGGTAGAGAAGCTTCAAAAAGAATTTTCCTAAAAGCCCATGAAATTAGGGAAAAAAATATAAAGGAAAAAGGAGAATTGGTTTGCAGTTGGTTGCAGCTCCAAGGTGCAAAACCTTTGAACAATTTAAGATGACGATGCCACTTCCCAAATCTATGGATTCTTTCTGCCCTCTTGTCCGGATATTGTTTTTACCTCAGGGAGGAATAAAAACATGTTAGGATGAGCAACGTAAATGTCACCCCTTCTTCTATCACTGCAGGTAATCCTCGATTTACAACCAGAATTCAGCCCCCAAATCTTCATTGCGAAGCAAGACACTTGGTAGGTTGAGTTTTGTCCTATTTTATAACCTTTCTTTGCCATGGTCGTTAAGTGAATCACTGCAGCTGTTCAGTTAGTAATACGATTGTTAACTGAATCTGGCTCCTCCGTTGACTTTGCTCATCAGAAGGTCACTAAAAGATTATCACGAAAGACTGCAACCATCATAAGTACATGCCAGTGGCCAAGCATCTCAATTTTTATCACATGATCATGAGGATGCTGCAACAGTCGCTAAGTGTAAAAAAATGGTCACAAGTCACTTTTTTCAGTACTGTTGTAACTTTGAATGGTCACTCAATGAATTGTTGTAAGTTGAGGACTTACCTGCAGTTCTGTGAAGAATTGGGGGATCCACATCCTGACCAGAAACCAGCCAGTGGAAATCCTGAAGGCGCTTTTGCAAAAGGCAAATGGACTTGTTTTGTTTTTTTCCTTGACGAGGTTTCGCTACTCATCCAAGAAGCTTCTTCGGTTCTGAGTGGACGGTAGAGGATGGAAAGATGGAAGGATTCTTCCACCATTCGGTCAGAACTGAAGATGCTTCTTGGAGGAGAAGCGAAATGTCTTCAAGGCCTCTTGAAAAAGCAGTTTGGGGAACAACCATGACATGGATGAGCGACAATCTCCGTTGATATTCAGCTAATGGAAACTTTCCCTACTTTCTCAATGGGGCCTCCATCCACAGATCCATGTCTTCTACAATTCATTTCTGCAGCTTAGAACCTAGGTTATGTGCAATGCCTTCGTACCAGTGTATCCTGTTTTGGGATTACTTTTAATGGAAAGTGTATGATACACACAAATGCAAGCATACATACACACATACGCCCTTAAAAAAAGACAACACAGAAGAGTTGGATCTGCTGTATTTGTAATTTATTAAAGCGTATTGAATTCATTATGCCTTTGAAAAGAACGACGGATTTGAAAGACAACAAATATGGAAGAGAACCAACGGCCATTAGCAACAAAATCTTGACATGATTGTCTCCTGATTTTTTCTTCACATTGGCGCACTTGCTAGTTACTCGACAGGAAAAAGGAAAAAAATGTAATACTCAAGTCCTCTTTAAAGAGAGCCAGACTCTTTAAGTAATTAATGTCCCTTAATTAAATGCTCCAAGCCATGGAGAATGAAGTCTTTACAAAATCTCTGCTTCTGGTGAAAAGCCACAAAGAAACATTTTTTTTATTTTTTATTTTTTTGTTCAAGCATTTTCGTGTGTCTGTTTTGCACAGTTTTTTAAAGTTTAACCTCTGTGGATCAATGTGCTTCCTTAAAAGACTTTAATAAATTAAAGTGCAGAGAGCTTTTTTTTTCCACCAGGCAGAAAAAGCTGATGAGACAGGTTTAGTTTAATCTCAGGCAATAGAAGTCATTAACCATTCTCTCGAGGATTAAAATATAGCTTGCCCTTTTCTTCTCTCACTTATCATTAGCATCACTTTAATCTCCTAGCATTTCACACTGCTATTTTAATCATTACTTACTGCCTTTTGACAACTGCAGAACATGCTTTTTTCTCATTGAGGCAATATCCTGGTTTTAGCTGACAAATGTAGGACATAATGTAAAAATATCAAAGTGACATCTCTTGAAACACACCTTCATCATAAAAAAAAATCCCTCCAAAGTTACAATATTCCTTTGTCTTTCCGAACGCTGCTCTCGAAACCGTTGCTTGAAACGTTTATCTGAAAAAGTTTGTTTTAAATAATACAATAGTTATAGGGTACCTATTACGTCTAGAATAAGGGAGGTAAGGATGCCAACACATACAAGCAGGGTGAGGTTTTTGCATCTCCTTAAGCTGTACAGTCATAAACTTGAAAGTATTCCCTTTAAAAAAAAAATCTTCCTTTTCAGCCTAAAAGACCACTAAAGAAGCTATCATGAAATGCAAATTTGAAAACCTACTTAGTACCAGGCATCAGAACAACAGCCCATAAACTACTTTTCATTTTGGCCTAGCAAATATAATGCTTTACTCTGTACTATTAAGGTTACAAAAATCTAACCGTGACCCTCCCCAAAAAACCAACACAAAACAAAATATGCTCTGCATATTTTTTATAATTAAGATTATGAATGACTATACTGGAAGTGAATTAACAAAACGGGGACCTCAAGAAAAACTTCCCTGTGGTTGCATGCCACTAATTTAATCGCCTTGAGATTAATTCCTTGGCTTTGTAGAATCTTGGCCACTCTGAAACAATGGCACCCGAGAGAGGAGGAAATGAAATACTGTATTTGTTTTCCTGCTTTGATGAAAACATGGATTTTTGCAATGCAGGACATTCCTCACCACTTTGAACCTGATGCTTGGGTTCTTGAGGGTTGCCTTCAAAACATCTGGAAGACAACAGAGTGTCTACTTCTGCTTTAACATTTACAACTACACGCACTTTCTAAAAGGGCAAAGCTACAATGGAATTAGAGGCCCTTTAAAAACTTCAAGGGAATTAGAATAAAATAAAAAATTCTTGCAAAGCATGTAAAGTACCAGTTCCTTGACTCGAGAGTAAACAAAAATATTTAGCAACTCAAAACTTTATATTCTTTTTTTTTTTTTCAGATGTTGGTAAAGTTTGGCCTCCAGCCTTTTAATCTAGTCCATCTGTAATGATCTCATAGTACTTTCAACCATTATTTAACTCTTAGAAAAAAAAATATGTTTCACTGTATGTTTTAACAATAAAACCCCTTTTTAAGCTCCACAAAGCAGAACAATTCATTATTTGATCTCTCTCCAGGTTCAAAGTCTGTCTTGCTGCCATACTTCAAAGAACTCTGTAATCAAAGACAAACAGCTGTGAAAACAATCTTTTATTACTTTATTATCATCTAGTATATATCTTTGGGGAAACCAATGAAAATGCTACACAAATAACATGTACTTTTCCCTCTAAATAGTTATGACTATAAATAGATTCAGCAATCTTTCTCTGAAGTCTCAAGCCAAGTTGATGCCCTCTTAACTTAGCTCTCACAGACATTCAGTTCTGCTTTTTTCTGACAGATTTCCAGAATTGTGGCACCTGAATGTTAACGCATATTGCTTTATGCAAATGCCCAATGTCTTTTCACAAATAACTCAAACACGTTCTTTCTGCTTTCTGAGTACTGCAGCATGTAAGCGACCTACCCTCAAAAAGAGAAGAGTTGGAATTGCATTAAAAGGTTACAGAAAAGGTATTCTTTTCAAACCAGCACAATTCTTGAAATAAGTTTTGGTCTTGTTTAGGTAGAAGTGAGCATAGAAAAACATCAAAGGTAACTTCTTTCTTTAAAATAATAATGTAATTTGACTTTAATAGTTTTCCTGAGAGAAGAGGGGAGAAGAGAAGAGAAGAGAAGAGAAGAGAAGAGAAGAGAAGAGAAGAGAAGAGAAGAGAAGAGAAGAGAAGAGAAGAGGATTGAACAACCATTTGTTTGAATTTTCCAAAATTATGTTATTTATTTTTATTTATTTATTTGATTTGTCAATCACTTATAAAATAATAGGTACAAGTATAAACATGAGTAAGAATACAGAAAATAGGTATGATTAAATGGGGACAATAGGACAGGAACGGGAGGCATGATGGTGCACTTATGCATGCCCCTTACAGGCCTTTTAGGAATGGGGTGAGGTCAATAGTGGATAGTTTGAGGTTAAAGGAGTGGGGGTTAGAGGATGTAACAACAGAGTCAGGTAGTGCATTCCAGGCATTGAGCACTCTGTTGCTGAAGTCGTACTTTCTGCAATCAAGTTTGGAGCGGTTAAAATTGAGTTTGTATCTGTTGTGTGCTTTTATATTGTTGCAGTTGAAGCTGAAGTAGTCATTGACTGGTAGGACATTGTAGCTGATAATTTTGTGTACTATGCTTAAATCCAACTATAGGCAGTGTAGTTCAAGGTTGCCCAAGCCCAAAATTTCAAGTCTGGTGATATAGGGTAATTCTGTTGCGAGCAGAGGAGTGTAGTACTCTTCTTGTAAAATACTTCTGGACTCGCTCAATTGTATTAATGTCCGATATACAGAGCAGATTCCAGACAGATGAGTTGTCTTTGAGTATTGGTCTAGCAAAGGTTTTGTATGCCCTAGTTAGCAATTCAATATGTCCAGAGGAGAAGCTTCATAAGATTAGATTTACAACTCTTCATGCCTTTTTGGCAATGGATTCGGACTGAATTTCTTCCCTTTAAAAACCGTTCTCGTGAGATTTTTTTCTCTAGCCAACTGGACATTGTGGGCCATGTTGGAGGTATTAAAGGGACTTTACCTACTTTTGTGACTTTGTTGCTTTTGTACCATGCCTGGGTCATCACAGGCCAACTCTGTAAACTGCTTAGAGAGGGATGTAAATTTGTTTACAATATAGAGTGCTCACATTGCAGCGCTGGTCAAAAGGGCCCAGCAGAGATTATACTACCTGAGATTTCTCAGAATACAACAACTGAATGAACAACTGCTGGTGACCTTCTACTGCTGCACCATAGAGAGTATCTTAACTTACTGTACCTGTGTATGGTTTGCCCATTGCACAGGGGCAGATAGGACAGCACTCCAGAGGGTTAACGTCATTGCCCAGAAGGTCATGGGTTGCCCTCTCCCCTCTTTGGAAGAGCTTTAGAGCTCCCGCTGCCTTAAGAAAGTTCAAAACATTCTCAAAGATCCATCTCATCCTGGGAACCCTTTTTTTGAACTATTACCATAATGGCAGACGGTACAGGATAACAAAAACAAGGACAAATAGGCTGAAAAACAGCTTCTATCCCAGGGAAAGTAGCTCTGTTGAATTCTGCTGTATAGTGCAGCATTAGTGCGATGTCGGCGGGGGGTTGGTTCAATGTGTGGAGGGTGAAGGGTGTGTGTTTGTGTTTATTTTCATGGTCATGATGTGCACCGAGGATGGTGTTTGATTTCGTTGTACGAGGTGCAATGACAATAAAGTAAACGAAACTAAAGCAGTGTAAAGTGGTATATAAGCCTAAGTGCTATTGCTATTATGACTCACATTTATGACGGTTGCAGCATCCCAGGGTCACGTAATCCTCTTTTGCAACCTTCTGACAAGCACAATCAATGGGGAAGCCAAATTTCACTTAACAACGGTGTTATTAATTTAACAGCTGCAGTGATTCACTTAACGAACGTGGCAAACAAAGTTGTAACATGGGGCAAAACTCACTTAAGAAACTTCTCACTTAGCAACATACATTATGGGCTCAGTTGTGGTCATAAGTTGAGGATTACCTGTACTGTTGGACCGCATCAGCTACCCCAACCAGTTAGCAAATTGAAAGGTGTTAGCAAGTACGTAATTGGTATGAACTGGGCTGTCTATCCCTTTTGCTGGATCGGTCATTATGAGGAAAAATAAAGTTCATAATGAAACTAAGTTGGCTATAGATGATAAGAACAAAAGGTGCTTCGTCAGAGAGATTCAAAATCAAAAGAAAAGAATCTATATACAACTTTCTTAATGAAGCCCACCTGGTGCTATAACAGGCAACAAAGGAAAGACAGAACTAAGCAACTTGTATTTTGGCTTAATCTTCTCTGAAAAGAGAACATATGTTCTACCGGGGGCAACTGAGGATGCAAGTTGGCAGCAAAATAGTCAATGGGTATATATTTAGTCTGAATAAATTCAAATATCCAAGGATCATGAAAGAACTTTTTGATGGACTTGTCTGACAGAACCTTTTACAAATCCTGGAGAAATGAAGGACGACTGAAGAAGTGCAAAGTTGTCCCTATCTTCAAAAAGGTAGAACAAGACAACCAGGGATCATCTTACCCATCTGTCTGAAGTTGGCATCTGGTAAATCCTAAGATAGATGATACAGAGATTGATCCAAAAACCTTGAAAACATGTGGAGATTAGTCCAAACTAACAAGCTTTGCTATTCCATTCTAACTCATTTTTTGACAGAAGAACTAATGATAATGCTGTCTATGTAACCTATCTTGATTTTCACAAAGCATCTGAGAAAACACCCTATGGTGTTTTGATTAGCAAACTCATTAAATATGGAACAGATGGAACTAATGGATGCAAGATTGGGTCCAAAAAACTATTCAAGAACTTCTCTTCAACAAATATTCATTAAACTTGTTAAAGTATTAAGTAACGTGCCACAAAGTTTAGTCCTGGGGCCACTGTCCTTCAATATTTTTTATTAATAATCTATAGGAAAAAGTAAGAAGGCTGCCTGCAGAGGTCCCAACATTGGGTGGAAAAGCTACTGTAATTCCTTAGAGTAATAGATAAAACTCAAAATTATCCTGATAAGCTCTAGAAGTGGGCAAAGAAAACATTGTGTTATAAAATAAAAAAATCCCTTTTTATGACTGTAAATCATTAATTTGGGATAGAATCAGGGCAATTGGACAGAGATGAGTGTTTACTGGTCAGATGCCCTTCCTGACACCTATGTGAAGTTCACAGCAGATATTTTCTGTTTGTGCCCTAGAAGAGAAACATCTGCCATTACCTAGTATTGACCTCTCAACCTTCCGAGTGGGTGATTAGTGTCTTCACCACTAAGCCACCACACCGCTCTTGCATCATGTTCTAAAATAAAGTTAGGGTGGGGAAAGCAGTTGAGAGTGTTTAATTTATGGAGAGTTGTTAGAACAGGAACATGGAGGATATAAGATGATATCAAGAAAACAATTGATTGCAGGACTTAGTTTTCAATGGCTTTTGCGTGCACAGTTAAGAGAACACGTAAGGTGAATAATAAGACATTTAAAATTAAAAAACAGAAGACAGAATTTGAAGATGAACAAATGATGAACATGTAATTGTTGAAATGTATAAACTTTGACCGAAATTTGAAATGGAAGAACAACAAGTGAAAAACTACATGATAAATTGTGGACATATTATATTGATGGAAGAGTGGGAAAAAAAATGTATTTTGTCTACTTAGCTACTCAATTGAATCCACCCCTTTCTCAAGTCTGTGGCAGCGTGGAAGCATCAAATCTCAGTATGGCTTCCAAAGCTGACAATGTGGTTAAAAGGGTTGAAATTTACATTGTGTTATAACTTAATTTTTTTTTTTTTTTTATAGAATGAAGTACCGTGATACATGACTCCAGAAAACTTGCCCAGAATGTATAAAGGGACACCAAAGTTATGTTAGGAATGTGAGAAGGATCATTTTATCATGTTTGATGGAGTTATAAAAGAGCCAGAAATTTGAGGATCAGAATTCAACTGAAACAGGAACATTTTTATTTTTTTTTTGGCTGGGATTAACAGACAGACAATTAGAAAAGAGTTACGGAAGATTATTCTTACACACGATTACTGCTGTGCAACTATTATATGCACAAAAAATGGAAAAGATTCTGAAATTCCCAGAAGCATTGTAGAAAATTGGGGGCAATGGTTAGTGAAGGTGACAGAACTAGCAGAGGCAGCGAAATTAACTTGTTTGATTAGAGAAAGATAAATAACTACATTCATCAGTGACTGGAAACCCCTTATGGACTTTTGGTGGGGGAGGAAGAGAACAAAGAACCTGTGATTTATGCATTTGAAGATTAGAAAAGGATAGCCTGTAGAAAGAAGGAAATGATTATGTCACCTGGTGATTCTCTTGAAGCTTGGTAGAGCTTGGTGGTTTTCTTGCAGACGTTTCATTACCAGACTAGCTAACATTTTCAGTGCCTTCATTATATTATTTGCATGCCATTCCAATGCATGTAAAAATGAGCCACAGTGGCACAGTGTTTAGAGTGTAGTACTGCAGGCTACTTCTGCTGACTGCCAGCTGACTGCAATTTGGCAGTTCGATTCTCACCAGGCTCAAGGTTGGGTCAGCCTTCCATCCTTTTGAGGTGGGTAAAATGAGGACCCAAATTGTTGGGGGCAATATGCTGACTCTGTAAACCGCTTAGAGAGGGCTATAAAGCCCTGTAAAGCGGTATATAAATCTAAATGCTATTGCTATTATATAACAGTTGTCAAAAAAGAAAATGTTTCTTCGTAATCTTTTCTTTCTTTTTCTATTTCCTTTCTCAAATGTTCACTATTCTTCCTTATTTACTTTATTTATACTCTTTGTGTTGTTTTATCTTGTTAAAAGTCTCTGCAATTAAAAACTACATTGAAAGAAAACAATGGAACCCATCTATCAAAAAATTGCCATTGATTGATTGATTGATTGATTGATTGATTGATTGAGCCGGGTGGTACTCTTTTGGTACTTTTTTAAAAAAATGTTTTTATTGCAGTTTTCAAAAAATACAAATTTTGTTTATATTCATTACAGCATTTTGGCATCGACAAATACGTATATCTTATATACCTTATAATATACGCATCTACATTGATAATCTCTTAAGGTTTCTTGTTTTATTTACAATCATCTCTTCTTCCTCCTTTATATCTATTTTTTAACCACTCATACCATTTATCCCATATTGTGTGAACCCTCTTTGTCTTTCATTTCCAATGTGAGCATATCCATTTCAGCGCATTCCAGTATGTTTTGTATGACTAGATCCTCTGAAGGGATATTGGATCCTTTCCATAATTGTGCGAAAGCTATCTTTTGGTACTCTTGATGACATCCATAGTCTCTTCCATGTTTCTACCCTAATCTTTGGTGGCACTGAACTCTGTTGCTCTTGTCCTCAGTTCCCAACAGGATCTCAAACAGTGGTGGGATTCAACTGATGTAACAACCAGTTCAGTGAGCATGCACAGCATTTAAAAACAGCCATTTTCAGCTAAAACTTAACTTCTGCTACAGCCCTGGTGGGTGAAACGACTGAGGCGTGGCAATCCGCTGTGCCATGCTAACCAGCTGGGCTTCAAAAGAAGGAAATAAAGGACAGACTAGGGCAGGGGCAGGTGGGTGGGGCCAACTGATCGCTGGAAATACCAGTTCGCCCAAACCGGTACATACCGGCTGAATCCCACCACTGATCTCAATTGACGTAATACAAGTAAACATGAAATAAAGAGCTGAACGGAATTCAGATCTCCATATTTGAACAAGCTTAAGTTAATTCCCTAATCATTTTTCACTGCACCATGACAAGAAGTTCTAAGCACCAGAAGAAATAAATGCTGGCCAATCCAGCTTTTTGCAATCAATTACATTTCTTCAATCCATTCCTCACAGTCTCTGGCACAGATTACTTTCAATCAAACCAATGCTTTGCTTTAAGAGCCTAATGCTAATTTAAAATTTGTTTTTAATCTCAAGCAGTTTAGGCTGACCTATTCTTTCTTTCTTTCTTTCTTTCTTTCTTTCTTTCTTTCTTTCTTTCTTTCTTTCTTTCTTTCTTTTCTTTTCTTTTCTTTTCTTTTCTTTCTTTTTTCTTTTTTTGCCCCAAAATGCTGTTATTTTCTAAATTACAGTTGAATGCCCATTTGGTATAATCAGTATTCTTATCTACCCAGGATGCAAAGAGGAAATTGCCTGAACATCTTTCAATTCAATTAACCTTTGTCGGGAAACGTCAGACATTCCCAGGTCCACTGAAACTGTTCGTTCAGCTATCTGTTTTAGGCCACCCGTAGTAAATATGGAAACAAGAATCAAGTTGGAGGAATAAAGAAGAGTGTAACTTTGATTCAAAATATGACACAAAATCAGGAGGAATCTGGTAACGTTTTTTTCTGACTCACAAATTTATTAATATTGCCACTCAGAGGTAGGAGCCGGTCAAGCTGAGCCCAAGGAAAGGGTCAAACACATCATCAGTCCAGGAGAAATATAAGTCCAGGCCAATTTGAATTCCTTTGACTCCTATCTACCACCAATTTGCTTTGACCATTAGTAGCTCAGATTCTTGTAGAGAGCTTAAACTTGCAATCAATCGTTGCACTCATTTGAACTCCTGATTTGCCCAGTATTTGACATCACAAAAATGCATGCTTTTTAATAGAATTTGTTAATTGTAAAAGAGGATATGAGACTTTTTCTCATCTCTGCCACCCTAGAATATTTTGGCTTTCCTCCTACCAGGAGAAAAAAAAAATATGTCAGGTCAGGGGAATGTTAATTAATGCAAGTCTTGTTCTGCCTCCTCCATTCTCAGAAAATTCTGTAGCCGGGCCCCAATCTTTCTACAATACTGATTATATTTTGGGGTCCTTTGTGGTCTCTGAGCTTGGTGGCTTTCTTGCAGCTTGGTGGAGCTTGGAGCTTTTTGTGCAGGCGTTTTATTACCAAACAAGGTAACATTATCAGTGCATTTATTATGTTACTTGCATGCCACTCCAATGCATGTAAAAGTGAGCCACTCAAATCCAACCATACAAAACCACCACATCCCTGCCAACATCAGAGCACTTAGCAAACCAAAAGATGAAGCTTTCAATTCGACCTGAAGTACCTCCCTCAAGCTCATCACCCACTCCCCCACAAGCTCAGATGAGAATCTGGATTCAACCCTCAAACCAAATATGGTTTCCTTCCAAACATATCTTTTGAAACCATCCTCCGGCAAATCTAAACTAGCTTTGATGAAAAGGAGAACAGAAAGTAATTCCTTCTTGTTTTAATTTCTTTGATCAGGAGTAAGGGATTTTTTTTTTCCAAAAATGACAGAGGATCTCTGAAAAAGCCAAACAAACATGGATTTTAGAACATGCTAGGCAAAGTCAAAAGTCTGCTCCGACTTCTCTTTCCATTCAACCATCCCTTCTCTTGTCAAATGTATCTTTAACAATACCACTTTTGAAATGTTTAAAGGGAGAGAGCAGAAATACTTCAGAATATATGCACAGGGCACAAGAAGTGAAAGTCACAATCTCATTCTCCAAAATTTAGCAAGCTACCTTCATTTTAAATTTCTATTCTATTAAAATGAACATTATATGGCTGGTAGCAAAATAGTACATGCATGGTTGTTTATCGTTTTAATCTGGCATTCCTTATTGTGTCGGTTCTATTTTGCAGCTCTCCTCTATAGGTTTTGTTTAATATATTTCATCTGGGTCACTGATCAATAATAAAAGAATTTGACTTGATCTATTCAAATCCCTACTGCATTTGATGTCAACTTACTTGAAACAAAGGTGTTGACACTTTAAAACTTTGAAAATTGGAAACAAATAAAATAAAACAGCACCTCATTAGACACAACCTAATTCCAAACCTTAGAGCTCGGTATTAAATTAAAATTCTAATAAGCACCGGTCTTAATACATGGATGTCCATATTTCAAAAGAGCTGAAGGAACTGAATCAGCAAAAGCAACATCAATGCAATCAGCCAAGATTTTTTTTTTCAAATGCTAACACCTCTAGATAGGAAGCAACAAAGGAAAGAAACTTTTGTAGCCTGAGGGTCCAACACTTCTCTTATTTTGAATTTAATATCTCAGCCATTTCTCCATTTTACACTTTCTGGTACTATGAGGGGAAAAAAAATCTATGCATGATCAACAGAATACAAATAGATTCTTTTTTTAAAAAAAATTTGGAAGCAGGGTAACAAATAATGACAAAATATCTAAGTATGGCCTCATTATCTCAGTAGTAGAAATGCATACTCGAAGACTTTTAAACAAGATTTTTAAAAAGAAGTTAACTTTTGTCAGTGTCCTGCTTTGGTTTACTATTATTAACTTGTTAATCCTGGGTTTGCAAGGAACCAGCCATCATGGTATTTTCTAACCCCACCAACAGATTGAAGTTTTTAAAAGTTAGTTTAATCGTCAAAGACAAACAAATGGGAAACTATCCTGCCGCAAAGAAAAACAATTCTGGCAAACATGATTGATAGCTCCTGAAATGACTCTGACCTTCTCTGGTCTTTAGAAAACAAAATGATGGCCGATGATTTTCTGGAGCAGTGCCTCCCTTTCCATAAAAAAACCCAAAACATAAACTAAAGTGATAACAAGAATTCTGGGAAAGAAGGGGATTCAGGAAGCCATCTCACCTGTAAAGCAAATGTTTGATGATATATTATATTCCCCGGGTCGGGTCACCTCTGCAAGCTTCAATCTCATGCTTTTAAAATTTGAAAATTGATCTTCAGATCCAAAAAAGATCCAAAAACTTCTATGCAGGGGTGAGATTTCACTGGTATAACAACCAGTTCAGTGATCATGCGCTTCGCAAGGGGTTTGCCCAAAACCAGTCCAAACCAGTAGAATGCCATCCCTGCCCTTATGGACTTGAAATATATTTACACATATTTGTATTCCAAATTAGATAAGTGAACTAGCAACATCAAAAGTTTGAAATATAACTTCCATCAAGCTTTCCTTTTGCAATCGTGATCAAATTGACTAGACAACACCAGGTTATTTCCATCAGGTATGTATGTAAGGTCTTTTCAGAAAGCATCTCTTTAGTAAAGAAGTCACTTTTTGTTCCAGTAAGATAATACAATTGCTCGTGAGTTGCACGGATGTGTGACATGCTAGAAACGTTATATAGAGAAAGAAATAAAAGGACAGAAAGTATCATCAAGTATCAGTAAGCATTTGTCCTGGAGGAGGAAACTACAATCAGATTGAATAAGAAGGCATGAAAAATGTTAATTGTACCAAATACAAATCATTGTTTATTGAGAAACCATATAACAAATAAGAATTTAATCTTTGCAAACAAAGGAACAGAATATTTTCCTAAACTCTCCTTGTTGTGTCCATTACCTGTGAATACCAAATATAACAATAGAAGCTGAATCCAGATTCCTTCTAGTCTTATACAAATGCCATCTTTCAAGAATCAAGTTATCCAGGTCCAACAAGCTCATTGCAAATTGTCAACTTCCAGGAAATTGCAGAATGCTATATTTGTCGATAAATTAACCTGAGTGTTGTGTCTCTTTCCAATTATTAACTTTTTGAACAGAATCTTGATTTATTAGTTGGGATATCAGCCAGGGCAATATAAATGACCAGGAATCTGAATCTGTACTAAATATGTAAATGCCTGGATTCCACCCAACAAAAAGAAAAGGGATAATGTTTTAGAGACAAAATATGATTCTTATAAGTCAGTGGCCCCCAAACTTCCAGGCACCAGTTCCGTGGAGAGGAGTTTTTCTATGGACCGGAGGGAGCATGGTTTCATGTGCTGCCTGCATCCTGTGGATGGAGCTTTGCTTGTTTGCATGGCCCAGTTTCTGACATGCCATGGCCCACGGTTGGTTCATGGACCAGGAGTTGGAGAGCCCTGTTATAAGTGACAAAAATGTAACACATCACACTCATATCAGAAACACTGAGGCACTTCTGGTTTGAAAGGACTGGTCAGTAATATCTTCGTTGCCCAGAGGACACCCAGTTGGAGGATCCTTTCATGACCCCAGCAGGAGCTGGAATGAAGGATGAGAGCTCACCCAAACCCACGGCAGCACTTGGGTCTTGAACACAAGCTTGCTAACCTCCAACCTAGTATCCTAACCATGCAAGTCCCCCTTTAAAAATGTATCATTTCTATTGATACTTGGAACAGTTGATGAGTTTGTTCCAAAACAGATTTCTACCATAAAGGAAACCATTAGTATAAGTGCTGAATTCATGATGTATGAGGACAAGGCATGTGTGATGGAAATACATGGCTTATCCACATACATAGGTCTGGGTGAATATCTCCAATGATCTGGATATAATAGCCACCCACAGTGGTAACATATATAAATTGGATGGATGGATGGATGGATGGATGGATGGATGGATGGATGGATGGATGGATAGATGGATGGATGGATGGAGAATACTCTGAACCACTAATCAGTCTGCTAATCCTACTTTGGTTTTTGCCTATAACACAACTGATCAATCAATAGCCAAGCAGTATGAAAACAGTCATCTTTATTGACACTGAAGTAGTTGAAGCCTTCTTCTGTGGGTGAAGAAAGGAGTATTCATGATACTGTGCGACTAAATGGGATTGATGAGTTTTATTTCAATAATATTTGAGCCTTCACTGTAGGCTGCACACAGATCTCAGAAGGAACTACTATCAGTTACAAAAGTCGATTCAAAAATCAGAAAGAGTCTGGTAGCACCTTTTCAGACTTACACATTTTATTAAAAGGCATACTTTTTTGTGAGAAGTAGCTGACTTCATCAGAAGAATGAAACAGCCAGACTGATGTGGGATTTAATTAGGAAGAGGTGAGGGGTAAGCTGGAAGGGAAGGAAAGAGTGGATAGGTTAATTATGCAGATTACATGTGAAACACATTACCTCATCAATTCACAGATATAATGTGTTACAAACACACGTATTTACTGAAACCTTCTGAGATCGCCTGAAACCTTTTGGTGTGTGTAAGTTCAGCAATTTCTCATTGAATGGTACTCTTAAAATCAGTCACTCTGAGGTCTGTTGTAGACCTCAAAGTAGCCATCATATAAGTTTAATTGATTTATCATTATAATCATCATCAGTAATTTTACCCTGTAATGCATGAGACAAGAGTTGGACCACGGAACCTGGAAACTGTGACTAATATTCCTACAGGATCATATGGAGGTGTTAGTATGACATTAACAGTGAGCTGGTAAATTCTGGAGGGGAATTTAAAGAGATGTGAAGAAAACATTTAGGTTTTTCATAATCTCTAACTTCTTATACATTAATAATTGATATTTGTGAGGTTCCAATGCAGCCACTGCAAGTGAGGTATCAGCCCTAAAAATAATCTTCTACAGGCAAGACCACAGAGAGTATACAGTAACATGAAGACCTTAGGAGATCAATCCATCCCAAACTGTTAAAGAAGACTGCTCACAGTTTATTATCTTTGAAAGGAGGAGCTGTGAAAGTTCTTTTTCTAAACTTCAGAGGACACAATTAAGGAAACATGCTTTAAAAATTACAGAGAAATCAATGCTCCAATGTATTTAACTTGTCATTACCGCTAACGGTGCACTGACAATGTTTTCAGCCCCTTGTTATCCATTTTTTTTTAAAAAAAGGGTCTGTCCCTAACTTGGAATGAGGATTTTGTCTTCTAGGATGTACAGTAACACAGTATCAGCAGGAAAACCAGGGAATTTGGGGCGAGTCACTCTATGAAAGAGCGAAAGGCAATTAAGACTCCCACTGGTGTTAAAGAACAAAATGTAGTTCTTCACACAAGAGCCCTTTTTCCTCCTCTTTTTTGCCTTCTAAGCAAAAAAATACCACCACCCCTAACCATCTCCCCTTTCTGGTCCACCCCTCTTGTTTTTGGTCAAATGTTAGCATTTAGGAGGTACTTTCAAGTTTTCTCACAGAAGAACAACATCAAGAAGAGAAAGGAAGCCAAAGAAGAAAAGAATGCGAAATAAGAGGGAGGAGGGAGAAAACTGGCATTTCAAAAAAGATAAAATGTGGGTTATTTCAAGAAGCAAGCTATTGTTTCTCTGTTTAACCCAGTGACATTGAAATGTGACTGAAGGCCACAGATAATTCTACATATGAAAATACTCTTAGTGATATGAGTATGTACTACAAAGGAAAATGTTTCCTTTCTTATATCGCCACAAAATCCCGTTTTGTTTTCCTCCAATTATGGTTTCCCAACCCTTCAGTTCTTTCCAAAAATAGCTATCATTTATATCCGGTTGCAAAAGCGACATTCCTGGTTTTTAAATGAAGCCAGTCGTTCTGACAAAACATCTTTTAATAGTGCCGATTTTGACTTTCACTGATAGAAATCGCAGGCCAATACAGAAAGAGGTGGCTATTTCTGTCAAAGGTTTATGAATAACTACTTCTAGGTTACTAATTAAAGAAACCATTTTGCCTTCATTGTCCTGAGCTTCAGCTTTCTTTCTTTCTTTGGTTCTGCCCTCGGAGTCAAACTTTTGATGATGACTGCTGTTGTTTTAATTACACAAAGAAATAATGTCACAGAGAAGAGGAGGTCAACCTATTCTCCAAAACACTTGAAGGCAGGACAAGAAGCAATGGATGGCAACTTATCAAGGAGAGAAGCAACCTAGAACTAAGGAGAAATTTCCTGACAATGAGAACAATTCAGTGGTGGAACAACTTGCCTCCAGAAGTTGTAAATGCTCCAACACTGGAAGCTTTTAAGAAGAGACTGGATAACCATTTGTCTGAAGTGGTGTAGGGTCTCCTGCCTGAACAGGGTTGGTCTAGAAGATCTTCAAGTTGCCAAGTGTTTGAATTTTGATCACGGGACCACAAGGATGATGCAATGGTCATGTGAAAAATGGTCACAAGTCACCTCTTTCAGTGCCATTGTAACTTTGATCAGTCGCTAAATGAACTGTTGTAAGTCACGGACTACCTGTGTAAGTTTAAGTGTTATTGTTATTGCTAAAATCATCAGCCAGGAGGTTACTTCCAAATAACATTCACATACTTTCTCTTCCCTTGATGAATGTTAGTGCCTTCTGACTTCACTATAAGAAAAACCCTGGGTAGAGTTGAAATTTATGGAAATGGTGCACTTAAGCATTAACAAACAAATGACCATTAGCCCAGGATGTGTAGGTCCAAGAGAAAATGTGCACACCCAAAAAATCAAAGTCATTGCAGTACGAACTATTATCAGCGAAACATCAGCTATCTCGGATGACAAACTGCCCTTGGTAATTGTACTACAAAATCCACATTCATGCTCTTACTTTTTAAATTTGTGTTATTGAGTCCCTTTGTTGCAATGTAGCAAGAAAACCACCATTCGGAGGCTTTCTTAATATCGATTTCAAATATTTTGGCCTTAAATACTTCATTTTGGTGAGCTTCAAACTTCACTCAGCAAAACATGCTTTCAGGAATCAATTCAGCGCTCGATATTTTGAGCAGGTTTCATTCCTTTCAAATTATGACTCAAAGAAAATAAATAATACATATGACTTATTGATGTCCCTTGAAGAATGCTTTGTGGTCTCTGAATGATGGCAGAAGCGAACAGGTTTCCTGGAACTCAGTAACAGCAAAAGAGGTGCATTTTCAACAGATCTCTATGCAGATGCTCAGTCATCCATTCTGAACTGAAGAAGCTTCGTGGATGAGAAGGGAAATGTCTTCAAGGGAAAACAAAGTCCAGTTGCCTTTTGAAAAACTTTTGGGATTTTCAACAGATCTAGGGTTGAAGATGCATAGCTGCGTAGATTCCCCTTCTTAATAGCTGCAAAAACTGCAGCGAATAATCCTGTATCTTTTTTGTGCCACTTAAATATAGCCAAGAGCAGACTTTCAAATATAGCATCTTCACCTCACAGAGTAAAAACAAACCCTTAAATTAGGCCTCTAACTCTGTGAAGATTAAAGGAAGAGAATGAATACCAGTCCAAACGGATACTCCAATTATTGTTGTTTCCCTAATTTCCTGATGAGTCTCAGATATATTCTGGCAGTCAGATGGCCCACAGCCTCCACCCATAATTCCACAGCAGAGTTAACACAGGCATTCATAACAGGTAGGTCCAGACCGAAGCTAAGTAAGGAAAGAAATGGTGGGGGGTTTTTTCTCTTGTAAACCAACACATGTGTGGAATGTGGAACAAGGATGGAACAGTATCAAGAGGGTAGAAGGGAGGTGGTTCTATGATTTTCATTTCATGTGAACAACCAAAAAGCAACCCAATGTTCTAAGAATGCTTTAACTGAATGTCAAGAACATGATATCTTTGTTTTGGATTCAAAGTACATCTCCTGGGTTTAATTAATTAATCTAGGCTCAGAAATCCTCAGCAGATGAGGCGGGTCACCATAAATCTGATTTCTGGGTGAATGTTGTCCTGATTTTTCCCTTGTAGACATATTCCCTGGCATGGTTGCAGGAAATGACAGCAGAATCCATTCATTCCCCAGGGGGATTTCATTCCTTATGAATCTTCTAGTTTTTAAAAGTGTTGCTAACAACGTGTCCAATTTGAATTTTAGTTTTCATTTTATAGTTTTGGTTTAGTACAGGAGAAATATTTCCTATCTATTTCTCTGTCGAGTAGAAAACCATACAATTATGATACTTAGGTCTAATCCAGATTGATTGGAAAAAAAAAAACATTACAAAGATGTAGAAAATAAGAGGGTGGTTGAACATATTAAAAGTGTAATTCTGCGGGAATGGAAATACTGCATATAATCTGGACATGTTTCCCTAGATATTAAAAAATAAATAAACATTTAATATATCCATTACTCCAATTCTGAATTTTTTGCTTCTCCGAAGAACAGATGGGTAGAAGGTATAATATTTTGCACAGCTTGCACTGTCTTGAAGGAAAGCAGGCAAAACAAAACCCAAAAGAGCTTTCTTTCAAAAGACAAGTAGATTTTCTTGGTTTGCTTGAAGAAGTTTTGTTTCTCATCCAAGAAGCTTCTTCAGTCAGTTCTGAGTGAAATAGTGGAGAATGGAAGGATTTACATTCCTTACAGTCATCTGGTTGTTATCACTCTTTCTGAGAATCATTGAGTTAACTGGGAAGTTTGTCTCTGTTCTCAGGGTCACCTGAATAGTGCAAAGGGTTTGGAATTTTCTTGGAGTTACTGAAAGGACTTTGTTATAAACAGGAGATAAAGGTAAAGGTTCCCCTCACACATATGTGCTAGTCATTTCCAGCTCTAGGGGGTGGTGCTCATCTCCATTACAAAGCCGAAGAGCCACTGTTGTCAGAGGACGTCTCTGTAGTCATGTGGCCGGCATGACTAAATGCCAAAGGTGCACGGAACGCTGTTACCTTCCCATCAAAGTGGTCCCTATTTTTCTAGTTGCATTCTTTACATGCTTTTGAACTGCTAGGTTGGCAGAAGCTGGGACAAGTAACGGGAGCTCACTCTGTTACACGGTGCTAGGGATTCAAACCGTGGAACTGCCAAACTTTCTTATCGACAAGGTCAGTGTCTTAGCCACTGAGCCACCACATCCAGCAGATAGGTGGTATCATATCCATCCCCCTCTGTTGAGAGAAAGCTATTCAATCTTACTGTAAATGCCTGTTTGATACCTCTTTCAAACCAGAAGTCCTCCCTGTCTAGAATGTGGACATCCTGGACATAAATCCTTCCATTCCCTGCCATTCAATCAGAACTGAAGAAGCTTCTTGGATGAGAAGTGAAACATCTTCAAGCAAAACCAGAACATCCAGTTGCCTTTTGAAAGAAATCATCTTTGGGATAACCATGACCTGAAGGCAATATATATATAGTGGTGTGTGTGTGTGTGTGTGTGTGTGTGTGTGTGTGTATGTATGTATGTATGTGTGTATATATATATATATATGAACACAACACAGAAGCCTGATGATGGCAGATGAGATTCTGCTGAAACATTGCTACAACTTTAAAAGCACAACTATAATGACATGGGAAAATACCTGAACAAAGCTGAATGCCATACATGTAAGTACCCACGAAAACTTAAGAAAACATATATATATGTAGGTCTAGGTGTATTTGGGTCTTTTCTTGCATAAGATTAAGAGTATCTTGGCGATCTTACACGGGAAAAGACCCGAACACACCTAGACCTACATACCTGTACCCATGAAAATCTATGAATATATATATATGTGTGTGTGTGTGTGTGTGTGTGAATTCTGATTATAATTGAAGTGAAATTATACAAAAAGGCCTCCCCACACGAACGCTGCTTAGCCCATCAAAAGAATTGCTATTTTCTTGTTTTGTTTTTGAACAATCAATAGGGCATTGATTATTTTTAACTCTTCCCTTTCAGCCTTTTCTTCTGACTACAGTTTGCGACTGACTTTGCAGGCCTGCAAAGATGTAAATTAAGTTCCTTCCTGGCAAACGGCAACCAAATTAGGCTTCTGGGCAGACAAACAATGCAATCCAATTCTCTGGCTGTTTGTCAAGCCCCAGCTTGACTTTGTAGAATCTGAAAAAAACGAAACAGCAAAAATTTCTTTTCTCTTGGGGTCTGTGACATTGTAGGCCATGAGAGACTCAAAGTCACTGCCCGCATACCAATTTATTAGTCTATAAAATCTGACACCCTCGCTTATTTATGCAGAAAAAGGACAAATAAAGTACTTTCCCCCCTCACTACTTACCAGAAATATCTGGGAGTGTTTATATACCGCTCCATCTGGAAGATGTAAATAGTGAAAGGCAGGCCTGACTTCATGATGAAGCCACTATTGAAATTCTTTTCAGGACGTGATATTAAAAACAACTGAATAAACAGAGATAAGGGGCCAATAGGATTTGAAACAGACTTTTTAAAAAAAAAACTGGAAGAAAAACAAATAAGGTTCCTGGTTAGGAGCTTTAACATTGCAGTAATTTTGTCTATAGCTTTGCTTTGTCACATGTGATCCATCACTAGCGAAAGGTCACTAGCCGAGGTTCATTAGCCCCAAATTCAATGGGAGGCATTAAGTTGTCACAGAGCTGGGTGACTTCTGGTTCTCAGGAATCACTCTTTCTCTCCTTAAGCTTATAAGGAGGATTCCTGTTAGCCTTCATCTTATCTCAGGATAGTTAAAGCTCAATCGGAGCCAACTCTGTTCTGGACCCATCCATCTCAAAGAACTTTCTGCTTGTGGCAAAGATGATAATACTGGCATAGACATGGTCGTGGATCACTTTATGTTCTTCTCTAGAAGGCGCAACAAATTCCACTCTTATTTTCAACACAAGAGAAGGTGTTTCTCTTGTCATGAAACGATCGTCTGTGCCAACCTCAGGGTTTCCTCAAGTCTGAAATCACAGGCAAGCAATTTTGTCCCGCTCCTTTCTATGTGGGAAACAGACGTGCTGTGAATTTTCTTCCATCTACTTACACAAGGTCTATTGCGAAACAAAAACAGAAACAAAAAAATTACAGACAATATTACCAAGAGAAAGTAAGTTGAGTTGTAGAAAGGCAGACCTGTATCTGCCATGGACCTCTGATTAAATATATATATATATATTACAAAGAGGTAGAAAGTAAGTTCTTCAAATAAATGGAGAAAACCTAAAGAAAGTGGACATTTTTCAGTATCCAGAATCCCATCTCCAAAAGCAATGATGACATCAATGATGAGATGTGAACAAGGGTGAATGTAGACGGGGTGCGTTGGCGAGAACTCACCAGTGTGTTATGTGACAGACGAATGCCAACCCGTCTTAAATCTAAGATTTACAAGGCAACCATCCGCCCTGTTGCACTGTATGGCATTGAATGCTGGGCAGGAACCAAAAGCTATCTCCATGCCATAGAAATGGTTATCGAGCAGTTCCCTTCTTGACCACATTACAAATGACACCATTCAACAACATTTTGACCTGGCACCAATTGTAGAGAAGATGAGAGAAGGCCGGCTGCACTGGCATGGACCGTCCGAGCATGCTAGGGAGGAGGAGGAGGGGAGGAGGAGGAGGAGGAGGAGGAGGAGGAGGAGGAGGAGGAGGAGGAGGAGGAGGAGGAGAGGAGGAGGAGAGAAGAAGAAGAAGAAGAAGAAGAAGAAGAAGAAGAAGAAGAAGAAGAAGAAGAAGAAGAAGAAGAAGAAGAAGAAGAAGAAGAAGAAGAAGAAGAAGAAGAAGAAGAAGAAGAAGAAGAAGAAGAAGAAGAAGAAGAAGAAGAAGAAGAAGAAGAAGAAAGCAAGTTGAATTCTACAAAGGCAGACTTGTATCTGCCATGGACTTGCGATAAAAAAAATATCACAAAGTTGTAGAAAGCAAGGTGAGTTGTAGAAAGGCACAATGGGTCATTGGGAATCCTTTTTTTTTGTAGAACGTGTTACAAAAAGTTAAGCAGGCAGCTTCCCTGAGAGCGATGTCTGAAACAGTTCAGTACTTAAAGGGTCAAAATGGATTATCATCTCAGTTCATCTAATAAGTAATGTTTTTGCCAAACAAAACCAATTCCCAATAAATTCTCGCTATATTTATGTGCACCGATTTGATTTAGAGGCCTGTGGGGAGACACCATTTGGTAGCTCAGGAACGCAAGAGAGGTAGGTGGTACACAGCAGAGAAGAAAACCCGGGTGCCAGAAGTGCTACTGTGTCAGGTTGATTTATTGAGTGAGCTTCACTTCACCGAATGTTCCGAGATATTTATTTCCCCAAAGGCTCGGCAAAGATATGAACAGACCTGCATCCACAGATGTCATCATTGCTCATTTTACCGAGTCATGAAATTTCTCAACTGAAATTTGTCCATCTAAAGTTGCAGTAACAGGACAAAGTCAACAGCATCTTCTCAGCCCACATCAGTGATGGGATTCAAACAATTTTACTACCGGTTCTGTGGGCGTGGCTTGGTGGGCGTGGCAGGGGAAGGAGACTGCAAAATCCCCATCCCCTCCCCACCCCACCAACCTGCTTCCCAGCTCCGTTCTCCTGTGCAGGGCAACCAAAGAAGATCCAGCTGATCAGCTGGGACTCGGAAGGCAGAGAATAGATGGTGGGGCCAGTCAGAGGTGGCATTTGCCGGTTCTGCAAACTACTCAACATTTCTGCTACCAGTTCTCCAGAACTGGTCAGAACCTGCTGAATAACCACCTCTGGCCCACGTCTTCCTGGTTTGAACTGATGTTTTTAAAACCATCACCAGACAACCTTGGCACAGACTTAGGAACAAAAGTCCGATCTGGTCTTGCTTATTAATTATTGTATGAAAACAGAATAACAGAGGTGGAAGGTGCCTTGTAGGTCTTCAAGTCCAACTCTCCGCTCAGGCAGGAAATTCTATACTATTTGAGACAAATGGTTGTCCAATCTCTTCTTAAAAACTTCCAGTGTTGGAGCATTCACAACTTCTGGAGGCAAGTTGTTCCACTGATCGTTTTTCCCACATCATTTTTATAAACTTACTTAAAGGATGGTTGGTCAGGCAAAAGTAAAACATGGAATAATAGAGTTGGAAGGGACCTTGAATGTCTTCTAGTCCAACCCCTTGCTCAAGCAGGAGACTATTAGAATAACAGAGTTGGAAGGTGCCTCCAACCCACTGCTAAGGCAGGAAACTGTATACTATTTCAGACAAATGGTTATCTAATTTCTTCTTTAAAAATTCCAGTGTTGGAGCATCCATGGCCTCTCGGAGGGAAGTTGGTCCACTGATTAATTGTCCTAATAAACAGGAAATTTCTCCTTAGTTCTAGCTTACTTCTCTCCTTGATTAGTTTCCATCCATTGCTTCTTGTCCTGCCCTGAGGTGCTTTGGAGCAGGGGTCGCCAACCTTTTGGACCTCAGGGACCACCAAACTCATAATTTTAAATCCCATGGGCGAGAAACCCTGGGAAAATCCCCAAAAAAGTCTGCAGGAAAATTCCCCGCCCTGTTTTCCTACCAAACAATCATTCTTTATTTGGGATCTCCAGCTCAAGGAAAAGAGAGAGGTGGGGGGAGAGAGAGAGAGAGAGAGAGACTTTTGGTTTCATGCAAGGAAAGCAGCAGAAGCAGCAGAAGCCTTACTTTTTCTCCCCCAAACTCCACCAGAAATGAGTCTTTGCCGATGCAGCCTCTTGAAGCAGGAAGCCTTGCAGGGTCCCAAAGACTCATTTCTGGTGGAGTTTGGGGGAAAGAAAGAAAGTCTTTTGCCGCTTTCCTTGCGTGCAGCTAAAGGCAGAAGAAGAAAGAAGCTGAAAGAAGCAGCCTGGTGTCCAGGTGAGGCATGTGGGGCGAGTGGGGCAAGTTTTCCCCCCTCCGCCCTTTCCTTCCTCCCCTCACTACCTCATGTTGTTCGCAATGCAAGTGACACAAGCCTTGTGTTCCCACGAGCCATGTGGGTGGCGCAGTCTTGTGTTCCCGCGCAGCCTGGATTAATTGCTTTGGGGAGTGCTTTGGGGGGTGACATTTCTCTGTGGACCACTGAAATTTTCTCATGGACCACCAGTGGTCCCTGGCCCACTGGTTGGCGACCACTGCTTTGGAAAATAGGTTGACTCTCTCTTCTTTGTGGCAGCCCCTCAGATATTGGAACCTTCCTGCCATGTCACCCCCCTAATCCTTCTTTTCATTAAACTAGACATGCCCAAAACATTGATGGGTTTGCAACTGACATTCCCTGACAATACAGGTAGTCCTCAACTTACACCAGTTCATTTAGTGACCGTTTAAAGTTACAACGGCACTGAAAAAGATGACTTATGACCATTTTTTTTTCACATTTATGACTTTCACAGCATTTCCATGGTCATTTGATCAAAATAGAGACACTTGGCCACTGACTTATATTTATGACGGTTGTGGTATCCTGAGGTCATGTGATCAACTTTTGTGACTGTCTGACCAGGAAAGTCAATGAGGAAAGCCAGATATACTTAACAGCCCTGTTATTAACTTAACAACTACAGTTGTTAAGAAGAAAGGTCATAAAACGAGGCAAAACTCACTTAACAAATGTCTCGTCTACCAACAGAAATTGTGGGGTTGATCATGGTCATAAGTCGAGAATTAACTGTATCGGCAATTGTGGAAGTGAGCATAGGAAGAAAACTGCTTAAAAACTAAGTATAAAACCCTGAAGAACTTTGTAATTGGGCAACTTGCATTCCCAAAGAAAGTCTAGCTAGCAATCTGCCCAATTTTGGTTGTGTGTGTATGTGTATATATGTGTGTGTGTTTAGGTCTTTTAAATACATTTATTTCTCTGGCATCTGTAGTTTGCAAAAGGTGAGTACCCTGTTATCTCTTTCTAGCCACAGACTGCACTCTTTTGGAGACTCAAGGATGACCAACTTTCCAGAAGCCCTTGGAACAGATTTTGAGTCAGGTGTGCAAGGTTGTTGGGGGTAACAGAAGAAAAAAGGAAGGAAGGAAGGAAGGAAGGAAGGAAGGCAGGAAGGGAGGGAGGGAGGGAGGGAGGGAGGGAGAGAAAGAAAGAAAGAAAGAAAGAAAGAAAGAAAGAAAGAAAGAAAGAAAGAAAGAAAGAAAGAAAGAAAGAGGGAGGGATGGAGGGAGAAAGAAAGAATGAAAAAAAGAAAGAATGAAAGAAAAAAAGAATAAAAGAAAGAAAGGAGGGAGGGAGGAAGAGAATGAAAGAAAGAAAGAAAGAATGAAAGAAAGAAAGAACAAAAGAAAGAAGGGAGGGAGGAAGAGAACAAAAGAAAGAATGAAAGAAAGAAGGGAGGGAGAAAGAAAGAAAGAAAGAAAGAAAGAAAGAAAGAAAGAAAGAAAGAAAGAAAGAAAGAAAGAAAGAAAGAAAGAAAGAAGGGAGGGAGGGAGGGAGGGAGGGAGGGAGGGAGGGAGGGAGAGAAAGAAAGAAAGAAAGAAAGAAAGAAAGAAAGAAAGAAAGAAAGAAAGGAGGGAGAAAGAAAGAAAGAAAGAAAGAAAGAAAGAAAGAAAGAAAGAAAGAAAGAAAGAAGGGAGAAAGGGAGAAAGAAAGAAAGAAAGAAAGGAAGGAAGGAAGGAAGGAAGGAAGGAAGGGGGGAGAAAGGGAGAAAGGGAGAAAGAAAGAAAGAAAGAAAGAAAGAAAGAAAGAAAGAAAGAAAGAAAGAAAGAAAGAAAGAAAGAAAGAAAGAAAGAAGAGCTTGAGCAGGCTTCCATTCTTGAAGTCTGTGTTTTATCGCAGCGCTTTTTACAGTAGCATGAAAGCTAAGAGTAGAGAGCTCAGCATGATTTGCAAGAGTCCCCTTAACAGCGAGAAAGACAACAGGAGGAAAGGCAGAATAGAAAAGCAAGTCGTGTAATCCATTTGTAGGAGTGAATGTATTTTAGCTGAATTTTAACTAGGCTAAGATCGTGGGTGCTACAGATGGTGGCAAATACAGAAGCCTATAAATTTTCTTAGCAGATGGTGTTATTTTCCTGCCTACCTGTCTCCGTAGGTACCCCAGGCCTTACAAATATGGCTCTTCCCTTACCTTCTCAGGGAGCACCAGGTTTGTCTTCCTCCTCCTTTATAGGGCTCCTACGAAAACGAGTGGGGTCAAACTGCTTTCCAAAGCACCAGAAGGCAAGACCAAAAACAAGGGATGGAAACTAACCAAGGAGAGAAGCAACCTAAAACCAAGGACAAATTTCCTAATGGTGAGAGCAATCAACCAATGGGATGGTTTGCCTTCAGAAGTTGTGGGTGCTCCATCTCTGGAAACTTTCCAAAAGAGACTGGACAGCCACTTGTCTGGAATGGTATAGGATCTCCTGTTTGAAAAGGGGGTTGGGCTAGAAGGCCTCCAAGGTCCCTTCCAACTCTGTTAATGAGTAGGAAGTCAACTCTGAAGCTGGGAAGGAATGACAACTACAGGACACAGAGCTCGAAATCTAGCTCAGTCTGCCCAAATAATAATAATAATAAAAAATCTCTTCCTCAGAAGATGAAAACTATTTTGTCTTCCGTTCATCGTCTTATGGAATGGCCAAATTGGAATCACCATCTTCTTCTCAACCCATTAGGTTCTATCACCTTCTTTTGCTCAAATGTTGCTGTACCTGCAATCATCTACGTGTGTTCATGAATATATATTCATAATAACCTGAATCGAAGCAACAAGTTAAATGTTATTCCACTCAGGAAAGCAAAAAGAATGAAGTTCTTGGCAGTGGTTCGCTCTCCAAGCTTGTTTCAATTTAGTTCCTGAACGTTTCATTACCAAGCTTGGTCATATCATCTGTCATGCCCCTGTAGGAGTCTGAATCTGAGGAGAAAGACGAACACCTGACAGGGAGCGGTGGAGTGGCTCTGTTGGCTGTGGAGGAAACTGGGGAAGGGCAAAGCCAGGCTGGGCAGAACAAAGAAGAGGTTGAACAAGGGATAGTGGGTTCAGACGAAGACCAAGGCCCACTCCTTCTTCATCCTAGGGCACGCAGAGAAGAAGAGAGAAGAGAGCAATGTGGGTTGCATGGCTTATGAGGGAGGAAAGGGCCCTGATTCCCTTCACAAGCCACACCTGGGGATGGAGTTTAAAGGAATAGCAAATGGGTGGGGCACTTGTCGGGAACAATTGCTGAGTTTATCCAGTGTTGTCTGTTGTTATCACAGTTCCTGGCATCTTCCCAATTGGTTTGATTTACTGCTGTGTTACTTCACTTCTGGAACTCCTTATCTTGCTCTGCCAGAGTTATTATCTTATTTTGCCTTGTTGGATTTATAATTTAAAGTTTTCTGTTTACAACGTTTGGATCGGAATATCTGTAGCCAAAGGCTGTTGCAGGTTCGTGGGAGAATTTTTTTCTCCAGACCGGAAGGTAACCAGGTCACTGGGGGCAAAGTTGGAGCAAATAAAGGAACTAATTATTATTCTCTGACAGTGTTGCCTTTGTGCCACGCCCTGGGTCATCACACCATCAGCAGAATTTTCTTGTCCTATTCCTCTTTAGCTTAAATTCTGTGTGCCAGTGTGCCAGTGTGGTCAGTTGGTTGTGTGATTGGTTGTTTGCTTGGAGCTATAGTTAATTTGTGAGCAGCGGATTGGTTCTCTTGTTTATTGATCGTTTGAATGATCGGGTTTCTTACGTATTCATATGCTGGATCTAAATCAATATGCATGTTAATTGCTCTGGCACGCAAGGCATATATAAGCTAAAGAGGAACAGGACAAGAAAATATTGCTGATGATGTGACCTAGTCCTGTAACAAAACATTCAGAAACTAAATTGAAACATGCTCAGAGAGCAAATTACTGCCCAAATCTAAAACCCGAGCTACAAGTATTTTCTATTATTTCAAAGAATGACGTTCTTTCTAAAAGTCATTTTTACATGGCCACGTAAAAAAAAAAACTTAGTTCAACAGGAAGCTCATTTATTGGAAGCTAAGCAAAATTGCTTTAAAGCACCAATTTGAAGGCAAATACATTCAGATATTTACAAAATGTATTTTATGGTTTTTGTCATGGTACAGGAGATTTGTAGAGGCCCATCAAAGTGAAAAAGTTAGCACCTCCTGACAGCCTATTCCTGTCTTATTTAAATATGTTAATATTTCTCATTATGCAATTAACAATAACCTTCATTCATTTGTGAAAAACATTTTGCCAAGCATGCACATAAAAAATTAGCAAGTGAAGCAAAATCACCTTAATTTGCTTTGGACCAGCAAATAACCAACTAATTTGCAGAAATCCCTGCCAAGCGCTCATATTAAATGCTTCATGCTTATTTTATGACCTCTGTTGCACCTCTCTTCCCAAACCCTGAATCATATGATCATTAACATATTGCAAGGTCTGAAACTTTTATTTTTTACATTCTTTAATTAATGCCTGTTTATAGAGGGCCATTGGACTTCAGATCTAGTTAATGAAACTTTCCTCCCCTGGAGCCCAATAGAAAGCTTTCTCCTCTGTTGTTTTAGTAGCTTTTTTTCCAACTGTTTGTTTATACACACTTAATTGATCTCTTTAGTCCCAAAAGCATTTCAGAGACACAACCTGTTCCAAGGCAAGCTAGCACCCCCACCCCCCTTCTTCTTTATTTTTATAAAAGCTCTGATTGCCCAAGGTTATCAGTTTTAATTTGAAAGTTGAAGATTCAGCTTTATTTACACTGTCTAAAAGACAAAATTGATATGGGCCCCAAAGAATTCTGGTTTCACACAGTGGCTACGAAATGCGCATTGTATGTAATTATTCTGATGCAGAACACAGTAATTACTAAACGCCCCTACGTCTTGTTTTACTGCATTTAAGAAAGCCACTCTTCATAACAAGTTGGAAATAAGAACAAATCAGACTGTCAATGCATGAAATTTTCACGGCTCTTCAATTTACATTTTACATATTCCCTGCCACAAGACTTTCTGTTATATTATTCTCCTTTTTTTTTCCCCTAGCGTAATTAAATTTAAAAAAGTAATTGGCGGGTGCTGCAATGTCTTAATCACATAAACAGTTTTACAACAGCTTACACCATTTGCCACATGGGACAATGTCATGACTTCACTAGGTTTGAAAGGCAGGAAACTGCATCATGGCTAGAAGGCAACAGGTTGAGATATGGTAGCTGGGCTATGAATGTGGAGAAAATCATCCATGGATTCTCTTGACCAGTAACATCATGTCTGAAAGCTCCATTAACTACAACTGGCTAAAACTGGCCAACAAAGAGAGGCTTCGGAAGCTGAATTTTTCTAAAATGTGTCATTTTAAGGTCAACACTTGGTTGTCAATCCACTCTCAATTTAATTCTTTGGAGCCATATGCCATGGCTTCAAAATAAAACCCAGACATATCAGAGATTTAAATTAAAGGGAAAGAAAGGAACACCAAACGTACTGTGAAAAAAAATCTCCTTTCAAAGAATCTGTTACAAAACATATGTACCATTCAAGTTGGGTTTCATTTTTGAATCTTCAGTGTGTAAAAGGAGACCTTGCAACTTTTATCTGTATCTTCTATGTTTTTATTGCAATTTGTACGATTGCTGTGAGTCATCCAGAGCTGTCGAGAGTTGAGTGGCGTATAGTTTAATAAATTAATATAGTTATATTCTCTGATTGTTAATATTTACCTTCTGACATTATTCCAAGCCATGTTCAAGGAAAGGCATCTAAATGGAGATGCCACTGATTTGCATTTTTCTTAGAAAGCAACTTTTGATGGGTTCTAGAAGGATGAAAATGGTCATGGTTTGATGTTCTTTTTTGTACATTACTTTGCTGAATTTTGTAGATCAGCAGTATGAAAATGTTTTAAGAGGCTAAATAAACCACTTCTAGATTAAATAAAGCAGGCACAGATCAGGATTTGCAATGTTTGATCAAGTTTGAAATTAACCCAATTCAATTCAGAATAGAGCTGGAAAGGATCTTGGAGTTCTTCTAGTCTAATCCCCTGCTTGACAAGGATACCCCATGCCATTCCAGACAAGTGGCTGTGCAGTCTTTTCTTAAACACCTCCAGTGATAGAAGTACCCAAAACTTCTGAAGTTCTGTTCTACTGGTTAATTGTCCTCACTGTTAGGAAGTTTCTCCTTAATTCCAGGTTGCTTCACTCTTTGATTAGTTTCCATCCATTGTTTCTTGTCCTGCCCTCTGTTGCTTTGATCCCTTCTTCTTTGTGGCAGCCCCTCAAATATTGGAATACTGCTATCATGTCACGTCTAATCCTTCTTTTCTCTAGACTAACCATATCCAATTCCTGCAACCTTTCTACATATGTTTTATGCAGGCCTTTAATCATCTTCGTTGCTCTTCTTTGCACTTTTTCCAAAGTCTCAACATCTTTGTAATTATAAACTATAGTTATGAGCAAAGCTTTACTTCTCTGGATTGCTCAGAAATACAAAACAGATTAATATCACCAATCCACAGTTAACATTCATATGAACCAAGGCATGAAAAAAATCACATTTCAAACAGCCTTCAGATCAGGCACAGAAGGATAACAAACATTCATTCAAAATTAGTTTTCATGCCATTGGGAAGAGAAGAATTAGCTCTTCTGATTTAGAGAAATTAAGCTTTGGTTTCATGGGGAAGCTTTTAAAAAAAGAAAGAAAGAAATCAATTAAATGAGATAATTTCCATAACAAAGTTAATGAGTAGATCTGGTAATATTTAATGTATCAGGTTAAGTAAAGAATAGCTAGGACATTCTGTGCAACCTGAAGACAAACAGAATCTCGGAGAAATCTTTATTGTGCAAATTATTCACTCATTCCAAGCGTTATCTGGTAAATTCAGACACTGGCAGCTAAAGGGGTCAGATTTAATGATTGACGGTGTACAGTGCCTCCATGGAAAAGCCCAACAATGCTTCCAGAGGGCTTAATTTCCTGACGTTCTCCCTTGCTGGAGATCTTTAGAGACTCTGGAAATTTCTTCGTTTTAGCCTGCCCCTGCCAAACTCAAAAGGGAGGCAAAACCCAACTCGATCTTCTTGTTGTTTAAAAACAAGTCACCCATAGGTGAAAGGAGGGAATAATCACCCAGTCATCATCGCACCAATCTATAGGGGCTTGGGGCTCAAATGAGGAGGGAAGCGGTGACGTCGAAGGCTTGCAATCCTGTAAGTGGTAAACAGAATCTCTGGAGCAGATAAAATTTTAAATGGCACAATGCAATTAAAGCTGAATTCAATTTCAGTGCACCCCTGTCCATCTGCCAGAGCGAAACAAAAGCAGAGACACGCCATTATGACTGAATCCCTGCTCTTGTTAATTTGCTTGCTGAGAGATTTCAATTTCTAGGAAGTGCACAAATTAGTGTTCAGCCAGAGAGGTAGATCCTGAGGAACGTCGAAGCAGATGGTGAAAATCTGCCCTAATCAAGTGGCTAAAGCTTTTTTTTTTCTTTTCTTTTTTCTTTTTTTCCTCCTGCCTGATTAAGGTATTTTAATCCTTCCCCCTTGCCTGTTTTAAAACAAATATTCAGCATGGCTCAAACATTCATTTTTAATAAGCAGGAATAAAACTGATTTTCAGTGCGGAGAAATAATTGCTTGTGTTTTCCTTGTTATTTCGACCAATCTGCAACAAGAACAACCACTTGGATGAATTATTTTACTTCTTTACCAGGAGGGGCTGCCTTTTAATTTAAAATGCATTTAGCTTGGGTTATAGACAGGGGTGGGATTCTACCAGTTCGCAGCTATTCGCTAGAACCGGTTGTTAACATTCTAAGCAGTTCGGAGAACCGGTTGTCAGAAGAAATAACTGGCCTAATCCTGTAAGGAAGGCAGGAAGGAAACATTCTGGTGTTGCTTATGGAAACTGCCTCTCCATTAACTCTTATTACGTTCTTGGCAGGACTAGACTTCTTGTCTCAGGAACTTCTCTGGAGTTTTTTCCCACCTTTGGTGGTACTATGCTTGTGTGGAGTGACCACTGAAAAAAAGTGATTTATGACCATTTCTCACACTTATGACTATTGCAGCATCCCCACAGTCATGAGAAGCCAGGCAAGGAGATGTGTGCCTCGATGTGAGTGATATTGAGTTGGCCACGCCCAGCTAGTCACATGACCACCAGGGCACGCCTACTAACTAAGCCACACCCATAGAACAGATTATTAAAAAACTGAATCCCACCCCTGGTTATAGACCCAATGGAAACATTACTATCTCTGTTTTATTGTAAGGGAAGTAAGTCTAAGCGTCTTAGCAAACTGTTTTCCACAGCAATTTTGGATACCTGAAAGGAATTGCCAGTGAATTCAATGGGATTTAACACGTGCAGGATTAAGCAGTTAGTCTTGATGAAGACAATAGCTACATTATATTGCCAAAAACAGCAGAAAAGATAAGTTGATAAGCATCCACTGAAATAATTTCTAAGATAGATACCATAATATCAGAGTTCCCAGCATTCTGTCTTTGTGAAATGATTCATTTAGAAATACTGAATTGAAAGGATTGGGATGCATGCTTACAATTGTTGCTGTGAGGTTTAATCCAACCAGTTAAAAAACAATAGTACTTGCATTATCACCTTACAATCTTTGTTAAATGGAACTCATTCCTACCTGGAATCGCTCAGAAGTGCAACCACAAACAGATGATCACATATTATGGCAAACATACCTATAGCTACTTGTGTATATCGATGGGTTATATTTATGCAAATTCAGCCAATGTGAAGAGTGATATCCTTCGGAAAAGAAATTACACCTGCAAAATCAATTCATTGGCCCTAGAGTGGATTAGATCCTGATTCATTGATTTACCCATGTAGTAGGGCTGCATTGCTATTATACTTCTCATCTTTTCTACCTTTATCTCCTATTGGTATCTTATAATTATATTACTTTGTGGTTAGTATGTACACTGAAAGCTTATGCACCAGAGACAAATGCCTTGTGCGTGCAATCAAACTTGGCCAATAAAAAATTCTAATTCTAATTCTAAGTCCAATTCCAATTTCAATTTCAATTCCAATTCCAATTCTAATTCATTTTATTCTCCATTTTCTTTTCTATTCTCTACTCTACTCTATTCTACAGTTGAAAACCCCAAACAGATATCCCAAGAGTTGGGATAATATAAGCTCAGCCTCAAAGATGTAACTCTGGTTTAAAACTTACTTCAGTCCGGAACTCAACATCTGGCATCCATAAATCTGTATATAGTATATTGTACCATTGTAATATGAAAGAAAACAGTGATTTACTATACTCGATTGTCATAAGAGAATGCAAAGGAAGGCCAAGGATAGTGCAATAAATTTTACCATAACTTTTGTAACAACTTTATACGATAAGTTTATCTGAAAGTTGTCAAGGCCAAAATCAAATCTATTACTTTTTTTTTTTTTTAAGAATCCTGTTTGATCTGCTGTTTTAACGGAAGGAAGGCTTTGACCTCCTTCACAGGTTGTTGAAAAAGTTTACAAAGGAGTTGGAATTTCCCCATTTCTTACTGTTAGACACTCAAATCTCTTGTCTAAAGAAAAAATGGAGAGCAAACATTATTGACGAAGATGAGAATTAAGTAAAATTGGAGGGATGGTTAAACCTGAGTTTGCATTACAAATAAAAATATAATTATAGTTTGAAAGGTGATTCTTCTGCATTTTAACTCATAATAGCATTAACTGTGGATTTGCACCAAACTACAAATGCATCATTTTTCAGGAAAAGACTGTGATTAATTACTACCCCAAACAAAGTGCTATCATCCAGCATGTTTTGCACAGCATACCCAGAAATAAAACGCAGCAAGTTGAAAACACATCAAAATTGGAGACAGCTTGTATGGAGTTCCAAACTGAAAAGCATTATCCTTTATAACTTGGGTGGGTAATTTAAGTAATATTGAAAACACTGACAGCAAAAAACCTAGAGAACCCCTGTTTAAGTCTTAAGGCCAAGGGTGTGTCATATCATAACCCTACATCTTCAAACAAATTGAACACCCTTGCATTCAAACTAAAAAGTTTTCTCCCAAATAGAACTCCAGTTTTAGTTAGTTACTTAAGAGTCATTACAAAATAAATTTGAAATACAAGCTAGTTGACCACTTTGGCACTTCAGAATCTGAGGTTATTCATGAATTTCTGAATAGCTTCATTTATTTGTCCTTCAAGACTTACAGGATTGGTTTTGCTAGACTAGCATCTAGACTGGTAGTTTAGCATTAGTAGAAATCATTTACGCAAATCAGAACACTATTTTTTTTTACTGCTCCATGTTTTCTTTGAGTCTTTTTTCAGTAAAGTTGAACAAAATGACAACTTTGCAAAGAGTAAAGAATGATCTCAATGAAGTGTTTTCTTTAGGAGAATTAATGCAACAATGCAAGATATTTACATTTATGAATAACCTTGGTTCCCTCAAGATGTTTTCATTCTACCTCATGTCTTAGAACACTGATAGGCCAGGAACTTCAGTTTTCCTGAATCTGGGGAGCATGGATGATATTTTTTGTTTTCTGATTAACTTTTTTGAACAACTTGGTGGATCTTCTTTTGATTAAGTTAAAGCCAAGTTAAATCAAACCATTAAAAGATGATATAAAAATTAATGATTAATCAATGATTCTCAATCCATTCTCCCTTTAAAATTGCCCAAAATTCTACATTTTACTCAGCTTTAGAAAAATGAATCATCAGATTCTTTGGGTAATAATTTGTCGGCGCTGTCTGTAATAAACGGAAAACTATTATAAGATTTTATGAGATGAAAGTATACATTTCTTTTGTGGATCTTAAAATCAGGGAACAAAAAAATGTGTCTATTGGAGACAAAAGCAAACATATGTATTTATTAACATTTTCATTTAACGGGTTTAGGCCTCCCAGAATTATTTAGTGCAAAGAAGAAATAGAAAACGAACCAACAGTTATACAATATATTAATGCCGGCAGCCTCTCGGCTTTGTAAATGGCATTGTGATAATCCACATTTGATTAAAAAGTAAAGCTACTATGATTTTATTATAGAAAAGTAAGTATGATGATAGAACGAAGGGATTAAAAATAAATTGTACATGTTTTAATTTGTCTTGGAGAAAGGATTAATTTCATTTGTTAGGGAGGGAAAAACCAGATTTCAACCTATAAAAATGGGGTCGTGTATTTTAAAGACTCATGAAAGTATCAACAAGGAAAGGAGGGAATCAAGCATATTTCTTCAGTATTTTATATCTCATGTTTTCTCCAAGAGCACAAGGTGACAAATACTTTTATTTATTCATTTGCTTATTTACTTCTTATTAGAATTTCTCAGCTGCACTAAGACTAGGGAAAATGTGCATCCGTTGTTAATCAAAAAGAAGCATCTTTCATCATCATCAATGTAAATAAATCAACATCAATGAAAACAGAGGTCCCTTTTAATCAACTATGCTTCCATCTAAGTCTTGTTTCAAAAAGAGCTGGTTTGCAAATTCTCTGGAAGTATCAAGTTCAAAGATCTCTCTCTCTCTCTCTTTTTTCCTCACAGCACAATCCTAGGAGTAGATTAGGTTGAGAGAAAGTGTGACTCTCTCCCAATGAATTTCCAGGACTAAGAGGGAATTGTAACTCTGAAAATACAACGAGTACTTCCATCTGTCAACCTGAACATTATTCTTCCTTTTCCAAAACAAAGAAGAGCTGGCATAACTTCATCCTTTCTTCAAACATGACTTGCAAAGGTAGTTACTTCTAAGGATGGCTATGAACTTCTATAGCTAATTAGGAAATGGAGTGGAAAACTGAACATGAAAATGAAAAGTCTATCTTAGGCTGGAAAAAAATAGCAGAACGACATTGACCCAGAAGTCTATGAAGATTCTCAATGATGCAGTTCATAATTGTCCCAAACGTGCTTTTCGAAAAGATAACTGGATTTTCTTCTTTAGTGTTTTCTTTCTTTCTTGAAATGTTTTCACTTTTCATCCAAGAAGCTTCTTCAGTTTCTTTTTTTTCAAGGGAAAAAAAACTGCAAGAAAATCCAGTTTCCTTTTGGAAAAGCACTTTCAGGAGAACCCAGAAAAAGGTTATATCTGCTTTCAGCCATAGGTTCCTGAGATTTCTTGTTCTTGTCCAATTTCTCCACTGCCAATGCTGATCCCTACTTTTGGATAAATCAACAAATGCATCGAGGCTTTGCAAGTCTAGAACTTGAGAAACTGACTTCTGAATTGATTTTTTTTTCCTCCCTACTGTTTTATAGTTGAATGCTGAGAAGTCTATTCATTATCAGTTGCACTGATGCTTACAACTTCAGAAATTTTACAGGTTGTATTATGAAAGCAGAATTTAATTTTGCAAGTAATCATGAGAGCTAACACAAGAGAGAGAGGGGCGGTAGGTATAGGTATAAGTATGGATATAGATATAGATATATAGATATAGCTATATATTGGAGGGAGGCATAAATACATGGATATCCATAAATACACTGAATAGCTGAATTACAATACAATTATTGTTGTTGTTATTATTATTATTATTATTAATAATAATAATAATAATAATAATAATAATAATAATAATAATAATAATTATTATTATTATTATTATTATTTATTTTATCTACAAACTGTCCTTCTAAGTCCAGAAACTGGATACTGGAGATGAGCATCTAAATAACACAGAAAAGGATTACATATTGAGCACCAATCTCCCAGTTAAGCATAAATGGAAATTCTTGTTTCTGGAAACTCTATAATAGACATACACACTTTCGCTGCTGTTGACACAACAGGTAGTGAGTGGAGATAAGATACAAAACTGAGTTTAAAATTCCTTATCATATTTGTTGAATTGTTTTTAAAACCAAGCTGAAGGTTTTTTATTTGTTTTTAAAAGACAGAGATGAAGAATGAAGATCCTAAGGGACTGTGTGAATTCATTATCTGGATGTAAAATCTTTTAGGATGGATAATTTTTCTGTGTTAAGTTGAGGACAGTTTTCTTGGTGAAATTATCAAAATAGTAGATCAAGAAAGCGGCTGGGGAGTTAGTTATTAATAAGTTGCATCCTAGTGAATCCCATTCAACCTCTTTGTTATTCTAATATTTCTAATGATAGCAAGCTATTATTTAATGACCTGAAGAAGTGCCTTTTTTTTCTGTAACAGCAGTTGTGCATTCCTCAACAAGGCATGCAATAAACCGTCAATGCAAACCGTAATGGAAAAAAAAATATCAGAACATCCAACACAAAATTACAAGTCCTTACACAAATGAAATTAGAAGAGCATTGCTATCTAATAAACAATAGTCAATTTAGAATCCCCATACCAGCAAAGTATGCAATTCCATAGAATCACAAAAGTGTCGATAAAATATTTTGATTAAATGGAAATCCCTAAAATAATTAAACTATAGTATCAATATGCCACCTTCATGGCTAAGGATCAGATCTTATAGGTTTGGTCAGTTTCCCCCACTACATCCAAACCAAACTAAACCTATTTTTCTGAAGCTTTTCCAAAGAAACTAATTAATGAGAGAAGCAATCTGGAATTAAGAAGAAACTTCGTAACAGTGAGAACAATTAACCAGGGGAGGGGCTTGCCTTCAGAAGTTGTGGGTATTCTATCACTGGAGGCTTTTAAGAAGAGAGTGGACAGCCACCTGACAGAAATGGAATTGAAATGAATTGAGTACGGGTTGGACTAGAAGACCTCCAAAGTCCCTTCCATTTCTATTCTGATTCAGCTTGTTAAACATGTTAAAACTGAATAGTTTTCAATGACTGTTACATAGCATGGAGGCCACAAAGAAGCACAGCCAAATATATCTATCAGGTTCTAACAAATGTGGTTAGAAGGTAGTCATTTTTCCACAGCATTCTTCAGTAAGAGCTAGGATGGACTAAGAAGATGGGATGGATTTTACGATGGGTTGATGTTTCATCCTTCCTCCCTCAACAGACAAGTGGAAGGAACAAGTGAAATCTGGATGTGTAGCAGGAAGAGCTATCACAACTGAAACTAGGAGAAATCAAGGGGGGATTGATCTGGCTGCTTGCAAGGAACCTCACAGTATTTGGTTTCACCTAAAAATCTTACACTTACAGTATATCAGTGTGTAGTATTTGTGCTGTACTAGTCCAAGTGATCTAAATAAATTGGACCTTAGGGAAGCAACAAAACACCCATAAATTGTTTACTCAGAATTCATGATAATTCATGGAGAGCGATGTCCTTTTGCTACCGTTTGCAATATATATATATATATATATTCATTTCCCCATTTATCTAATCTCAGGGGGGTTTTCAGAGAAAGTTGAGAAGGCTAGGACCCAAATAAGGCTAACTAGTTACCTAAAAGTGAAAGTGCAACCTAAGACAAGATCCACAAAGAATGTAAACTACATGGGGAGGGAGGCCTGAAGGTGTCAATCAATAATGAAAAGGCAAACTGTCAAGGTTGCTTTGCTAACAAACTGTCACATCAACAATATGCAGTTAATGACGACAAATTAACTATATACCAGATGCTTGACACTTTGTTATGACACTTAGCAAGCTAGTTGACATTTGGGGGATCAAAGCTTCATTAATTACACTTTGTATAACACGTACAATCTTTATGCTAATGTCCAAACATTTCTTAAAGTGAGGCTGTGCAAGGGGCAAAATTAGCTTTTCAAACCTAGAAAGATTTCCACAGGTAACTCTAAGGATGGTGATTCTATTCAGTCCTCATGTCTCAAATGACTTTTTCCTTTTTAAGTTAATGCTCCACAAAAATATCATTTGCGCTGTTCCCAACAGGTATTGATAGTGGTGCTCCAATAGGACAATATTGATACTGCTGGGTTTGTAGGCTCACACAGTTCACTGATATTGTTTGAACTCTTTATATTTTTGTTTGCCTGATATTACGAGTTGCCCAAAGTCATTTTGGAGTTGAGTGATGCCTAAATTTAAATAAATAAAGAGGAAGAGACCAGTTTCGGATTAGAACTTAGCCACAAGCAGTTTATGGAAATTCTCCATCATCCAGGTCATAGTTGTCCCAAAGGTGCTTTTTCAACTGGACTTACTTTATTTAAAGACATTTCATTTCTCATCCAAGAAGATTCTTCAGGAATAGCAAGGAATATAAATCCTTCCATTCCCCACCATCTAGTCAGAGCTGAAGAAGCTTCTTGGGTGAGAAGTGAAATGTCTTCAAAGAAAAAACACAGAAAGTCCAGTTTCCTCCTGAAAAAACATCTTTGAGTTGTCCATAAGTATATTCCATCAGATCCACAGCCGTGATTTGAGGGGTGGGGAAGAAGTACTGCAATCTGCTTTCACCTGTGAGGTTCTCCAAGGGGAGAAGTCACCTGTTCGTGTAGCATTTGGCTTCAATTTGAGACTTGATTCTTTCAGTCTTTGGATGAGTTCCATTCATTCATTCATCCCAATAATTTTCCAACATTTGGTAGGTGGCTCTCAGCTATATCTCTGCCTTTTCCTCTCTTTGCTGTAAATTGTAACAATGACATCTTATGGCTTTTAATGTCTATGATCATGAGAAATAAATCCAAGGAAAGCAAAATAGCTCCCTGCCTTCCAACAACCAAAAGAGCCTTCAATAAGAGAACCATGGTATGCTTCGGGGAATGTGAAGACACGTTGTAATCATGTGCCAATAGTTGTTGTTTTTATTTACTTTTAATGACATGCACCATCCAAAGAGGTTGTTGTTATTTTAATTGTACAGCTTTACAAGCCCAAGAATTAAATAAATAAGAAGCAACTGAACCAGAGACCAGCTCACCGGGTCTTAATCCCTGCTGTTTGTCTTCTAAAATTTAAGAACTTTAGAGCTTCAAACATTGGGCATCTGGAAGTCCACACAAAAAAAGACTTTTTTCATAAAAACTGCATTCACAAGAGAACTGAAGTTCTACAGTTGTTAGAAAGTAAAGTTCTTCAGTAGTTTTAAAGATCTTGAGATCATGTTCTAGCAAGTAATATTTGCCCACAAAGTAAAGTAACAGCTGAACTCTCTGCATTAAGCTAGAAAGGCAGCGGGAAGAGTTGAATAGTTTTTTATCTACCCTTTCCATTCAATTCTTTACTTCCATCACCAGATTGTTCTATTTTACAACAGGTATCACCAACCATAGCATGGACAGCCTTAACAGATATAACAGATGATCAGAGTTGGAAGGGACCTTGTAGGTCATCTACTCCAACCCCCCAGCCCAAACAGGAGACCTTACACCATTCCTGGAAGATGGGAGTCCAATCTCTTCTTGAAAGTCTTAAGTGATGAAGCTCCCACAACTTGGGAGCAAGTTGTTCCATGGGTTGACTGTTCTCACTGTCAGAAAGTTTCTCCTTATTTCCAGGTTGAATCTCTCCTTGTTCTATTTCCATCCATTACTCCTTGTCTGGTCTTCAAAGATGCCTTCAAAAACAGCTTGACCCCTTTGTCTCTGTGGCAGCCCCTCAAATATTGGAACACTGCTATCATGTCTCCCCTGGTCCTTCTCTTCACTAGACTAGCCATGCCTTCAGGTAGACATCTCAAAGTCTTACAACTGCAAGGAGTAGAAAATTAAAACAGCTCCTCTGGGTGGTGAATTCTAACCCTAACCTTCCTAACCTTAATTTATTGTGGCCAAATGTATGTTATTTTTTTTCTTTAATTTTTATCAGTGCTGCTTTATTTCATTCTAGGCTTTTATGTCTATATAAGCTTCTAATTAACTTTGAGTGCTGCCCAAAGTATCTTGATTGTGATGGTTCTAAAATCTAATAAAAAGAATGGTTCAACGTCTTTAAAGATGGGAATATTTTGGGTGCCATTTACAATGCAAATTCAATCAGAGTATGGCCTTTTTATCATTGTTTTAGAACTGTTAATTTCGGTGCTATGCAACTAGATGAATGTATCCCAATTTACTCTTAGAATAAATATTGGTATTTATTCCACACTGCATTTAATTTACTTTAGAAATTTAAAATTATGTACTATTAGCTCTGGCAAGAGAAGCCCTGGATACATTAGAGACAAACTACTAATTCAAGAAATACGTGTTCAGAATAATGTTGATTTCTTTCCCCTTCATTAGAATTCATTTGACTAACACCCAGTTTTTAAAGACAGCTCTATTTTAGTTCTCTTAAGTATGAAAATGACATAAGCTCAATCAAATTTGAATCTGAAATTAACCTGTCATTTTCAGACGCTACTTTTTAGAGGCGAATTAAAAAAAAAACCATGAGCTCTCTTTAAAAATTTAGAAAACTGCCTAATGATCTAGAGGTCTGTAAGATTTGACAACAAGCTAGTTATTCCTAATAATAAAATGACTAGCCTGCAACAGAATTAAACTCAGGCCAATTCATTGCTCAAGAAAAGTAACCTTATATTTCCCGCCCTATTCAGAATAGTATTTAAAAAAAACCCTGAAAATAATTAAGCAGGAAATTTATAAGGAATTTATGGTAAAATAATTTGAGTCTCAGAAAAAGAATATATATAAAAATATTTATGCAAGGTAATAAATATTTGATTGTTATTCTATGCCCCATTATTTCTGATAGATTGCAATTGTCATATTAATATCCATTGCTTTTAATGCCAACTATAGAGAATAACTTGATCATCTAAAATCTAACAGATAATTTCTGAATGACTTAAAATTCCATCTTCTATGTGGCCTTTCTTGACTTCAATTCCCACTGGATTCAATTTCTATCTTGAGAAAAATTTCATGGAAAAAGCTTTAAACACTTTTAAAAGCATGGTTCTTGGATAATTCCATATAGCACGTCACTGCAAATATGATTCATTTATTGCTATCTTTCCATATTATTTATTTATTCCTAAAACTTCCCTGCTGTCCCATTTCTTGAGATTAAGCATCTCAAAGTGCTAAGATTAAAAACTCAGTCAAGTAATAGAGTTGTAACCAATCATTCAAATACATCTTAGTGCAAAGAATATGATTTTACTCCTCTGAAAATTACTGAAAGAATAGCCAATGCTGAAAAGCTAGTAAAGAGTTTGTAGTTTCTATACCTGGAGATAACCAGAAACCTTCTCTGAGAGAGATAGGTAGTTTAGAAATAGAAAAATATAAACAAACAAATAAATACAGTGCAAACAACTAAAATAAACTGCTTTATAAAACCTTAAGTAAGGCCACACCTGGAATAATGCATCCAGTTTTGCTCACCACATTACAAAAACATATGTTGAGACTTTGGAAAAAGTGCGGAGAAGAGCAACTAAGATGATTAAAGGCCTGGAGATTAAAACATACAAAGAAAGGTTGCACGAATTGGGTGTGGCTAGTCTAGAGGGAAAAAAAGGACTAGGGGAGACAGGATAGCACTGTTCCAGTTTTGAGAGATTGACACAAAGAAGAGAGGGGGTCAACTTATTGTTGAAAGCACCAGAGAGCAGGACAAGAAACAACGGGTGGAAAGTAATCAAGTAGAGAATCAATTTGGAATTAAGAAGACACGTCCTAACAGTGAGAACAATTAACCAGTGGAACAGCTTGCCTTCATCACTGAAGATTTTTAAGAAGAGACTGGACAGCCACTTCTCTGAAATGATACAGGGTCTCCTGCTTGAGTAGGGGGTTGGACAAGAAGACCTCCAAGGTCCCTTCCAGCTGTATTCTAAACTAAAAATACATCTGCTCAAATCACTGTTGAATCTTCTCAGAGGACTTTTGTAACAGACAGAGGTAAAACTCTTTGGACTTTTCATTCAACAATACCTATCATACCATCACTACCCATCAGCTTAAGAAATCTCCAAGTTTAGTGCACTTACCTTGTTCAAATTTTTGTCCTTGATAATTTCATCTCTAAAACTCACTTATCATCACCCTTTTCTGTAACTTACCTGGAACAAAATTAAGTGTCCCAGTTCTGTCCCAAATGTCTTTTAAAAGCAGACTTCTACTGACTGCTCTCCAGTCCTGATACAAAGTCTAATTTTAAGGATGAGTTAAGATTCCTTTTTCTCAGACCAGCAATTTTTTGACATTAAGTACTCAAAGTTAGATTACTACTCTGAGGGGTCATTAGCTGAAATCATTCTGTTTAAGCTATCAATATAGTCTTCAAGACCTTTTCAACATTATCTATTTCAATGTCTCAGAGTCCAATTCTGAAAAAGGTTAAAACTCTAGACTCTGGATGACTTAAGTTGTGTGTCATCCAACAAGGGGACTGTGAAGCATCAGTGGCCACTAGCAAATGGTTGGTGTGATCCTTGGTATTGCTTCTTAAAATAAAATCTCAGTTGGGGGAATTCAAAGTTCTGTAGGATGTAATGGCTGCAAACACAAAGCTAGGCACATAAGCTTCCAAGGGTATCAAGTCATTAAAAACAAGCTGGTATAACAAAGATTTCCATTTTACTGGTTTACCTTTTCAAGTCTGAAATGCAGTATAATTTATGCCTAAAGCAAGCCGGAAGGTTTTTGTTTTTTTCCCGTGTGCCCCTGTTCACAATACCCCATCTGCTCCTTAAGAACCAAAATTTGGTGAATCAAGTCTGACAGGATTTATCTCAGGGAAGCAGGTTGATTCTACCAGCATCCGAAGAAGCAAACCGATAAAAGTTGTGGAATTAAATATGGCTTATAAATGAGCAGGGTAATAGCTACGCGTTGTAGGACTTTTCATTTCACAAATTTTAATGCTCTGAAAATCTGAACCAAGGACCACAGGAAGGAAAGTATTTTATGGCAGAAGTAAGAAACTTCTACCAATGATTTTTAGGCTTTACCTTGGGAAGACTTTTTTTAAAAAAATCAACAAATATGAAATGTGCTTCTTTTAGCAGTTGTAGACACAATTCGTCGAAACCACAGATAACCTCAATCATTTTAGAAGCCCTTAAATACATATGCAGATGCTTTCAGCTCATTTATTCCTCGGTCTGTAGATCTTCTCACCTCCAAGAGCAGCTGACATCTTTCCAAAGAGCCTTCCCCACCCTCTAGCACTTAACTTTCAGAGGCTGCAATGGAAGAGATAAAGCAAAATCCATTGTCTATGGTCCCGAACTCTGCTCCTTCTACAGAAAGCAAGTCAGGATCAAAGCCAACATTAATGTATTTCTGTGACCCTTTGCAGCACTAGATTTATTCATTCTTAACCCAGTCTCAAGTTCACTCATGTTCAACATTTCACAGGTGTGAACAAGTAGATTCTAGGGATTGAGTTTTACTTCTGTAATGTACAATATCCCAGTGTCAGTCAGTTTCACAAGAGATGTCCCTGCTCTTAATATATGCAAGAGATAGACAATGGATTAAATGCTGCCAAATACAGCATATATTTTTCTTCTCAGCTTTTTTGTCTGACCCTTATAGTCACCAAAACATTGCATTAATTGACATAACCAGCAGGAGAAGAGAAGAGAAGAGAAGAGAAGAGAAGAGAAGAGAAGAGAAGAGAAGAGAAGAGAAGAGAAGAGAAGAGAAGAGAAGAGAATTCTTTATTGGCCAAGTATGATTGGACATACAAGGAATTTGTCTTGGTGCATATTCTCTCAGTGTACATAAAAGAAAAGATACATTCGTCAAGAGTCAAGAATCATAAGGTACAACACTTAATAATTGTCATGGGGTACAATAAGCAATCAAATCATATGAGGAAACAGTCAATATAAATCCTAAGGATACAAGTGACAAGTTACAGTCATACAGTCACAAGTGGGAGGAGATGGCTGATAAGGAGTGATGAGAAGATTAATAGTAATAGTAGTGCAGACTTTGTAAATAGTTGGACCGAGTTGAGGGAAATATTTGTTTAGCAGAGTGTTCAAAGCTCAAGCCAATTGAGAGTTATGTCAGGACTTGAATTGGCTTTCTATCATAAGTCTCTTCATTTGATCAAACCACTTTCAGGCAGATGTTCATTCATGCAGGTGTGGCCTGATCTAAACCAGCCTGTTTCACAGGTAGATATGAGCCATTAAAGGTGGACAAACATCTTTGTTCTTGGCCCACAAGATACCTCTGTCCAACCTCAGCCAGGTTTACCCAGGCTTAACTTTAGATAGTTTCTATATCACTGTGGCTGAAATTGGTTCCAAATCAACTATTAACCTTCCTATGTTTAATTTTTTTCAAGTAAATATAGCTGAAATCCAACAACCTTGCTTCTGAGTTGGACTAGACTGTTAAAATCCATAGACTATTGAAATCTATCGGAGCTGTGAGTTACCAAGAACACAGTGCCACACTTAACCAAGGCATATAATAAAACACAAAATATACATTTTGTTCCCCACGTGCTTCAAAGCAACTCTGATGCCTGCTGAGTCCACATGAATCTCATTTTTTTAACTTTTTGCTCTGATGCTGTAACTCACAGCCACAATGGGAATGAATACAACATTTTATTCAGGACACTGATAATTCCAAACCTCAAAGTCTCCCTTTATCATGCCACACTAAGAACGGAAGAACACACAGCATTTAAGTTCACTATATGTGGGACTTTAATGTGGCTCAGAACTAATAGAGCTAAGCTGGAGAAGAAGACCTTCTTGTCTTTTGAAGTCTAGGTACTTTGCTTGGAGTTTCTTGTTGTCTTTTTTAACTGAGTTAAGGAAAGTTAATGGAGTTTGAAAAGGAGCCAAAAAAAAGGCTTAACTGCATGGAAAGGAATAAAAAAAGATTTAACATCTGTACCCTCGGTGTCCAGATTATTATTAATTTACTTGCTTCATTTGCATACTCTTGACATCTGACAATTCAATATGGTTTGCATGAATAAAACACGGAATAAGAAAAAAAAAATTAAAAGCATCCGCACAATTAGGACATGAAAAGGGCGATGAAAATGAACAGCAATCATTTTCTAAGGAATTATTTCTGAGTGCTGATTTTTTTTTTCCCTTTCTCTTTTTTTAACTCAATTTCATGAGCAAGTGAGCTTTCTATCGTATTAGCTAAATCCAATCCTCTCACTCCATGTCCGGGAGGGTGAACATAAAGTGTAGCTTTCAGTGTTGTGTCTCCCCGCCATAAGCATTGTGCGTTTCTTCACAGCTCACCAAACGGAAGATTAAGGCTCCATCATGGACTGAAAGACATCGATGCCTAACAATCTGTCACTAACTAGTGATTAATTTTCTGCCACCAAACTCATCTATGTTGGGATTACTCCCCAATGTTCAGTTTAATTTAAGTACTTTCTGATTCATGAACAAGGGGAATAACAGCCAGCTATAAAGCGGTAATCCGATCCTAAAATGGCCTTAACCCTGATAATCTACACTTCAATGGCAAGAGAAAATGTGATCAAGGATATTATTTTTTCCCCTTCTTTGGCACACAGACTGGAGTTCTCTTTGCTCCCATCTCTCAGTACATTATCATAAAATGGGCCCTTTATGGTGGGAACAGGCTGACCCCGGGGTGATTTATAATCTTGTGAAGCCCTGTCCACACGGCAAACCATCTTTTCTTTCCTTTTTTTCCTGAGGTCGCTATCTGTTTCTTCAACTGATGTCTTCCTGCTGTGACAACACTGTTGGATAGCTGTCAGCACACAAATATTTCTGTGGCTATACATTATCTCCCTGCACATTGCTCCTGCAGGCTTTTATTTTTTTATTTTATTTCCACCCCCCTCTCCTGGCCCTATTGAAAAGCATTTACGGGCTGGGTGTTTAGACAGCAAAGGGCCATTCTCCAACTCTCTCATTAGTCTGAGGCCCAACAAAAGACAGAGAACGAAGGCAGGAGAAGAGTGAAGTGGAATCGCTCGGGGACAAAAGAATTGGCTCCATTGTCTTGATCTGCTCAAATCACCGCTGACGAGCCTGTATTTTGATGTGCAACTTTAGAGTTGCACGATGCTTCTGCTGCTAGATTTTTTGCTTCTGAAATATCAGCAAGGTCCCTCAGAAAAGGGGAAGTAGCTAATGGGAATCCTCAGAAGTTACTGCCTTCTTCAAAACCGGCTGTGTTCAAAAACTAGGCACTTTTCTTGAACTCAATTGAAAAGCAAGAGGCAACCGAAATGAAAGGTTCAGTCAGCAATACTCCTACAATTAGAATTCCACATTATGTAGAGAAAATATACCTTTCAACTTGCACGATAACTGGACGCTGCTGAAGAGATCAGAAATATCTTGATTTGCAGGTCAGATCAGAAATGGTGGGACTTCTAACAGTGTTGCAATATGGTAGCAGAGACTAGGGGTTCAATTCTTAGCAGGAGTTCTTTTCTAATATTTCTACCATCCATCCAAATTGTACAAGAACCACACCTGATCCTTTGTCTAGTTTGCTTTTTCCCAGGAATGCCATCTGGGTGAAAAGAATTGGTGAGACATATTGTATGAGGGCGCATATTCTGTAAGTAGAGGTAATATTTTTCTCCCATCAGCCTGCTTCCTTTCTTGTACAATTTAGATGGAAAGTTCTCTGTTTTATAATTTGATAACGATAAATTACACCGGATTCACATGCTGCCCACACATTGCAGAACACAAAATGGTGCAGAAATAAATGTCAATCTTGAAAGAAGTGTTTAAAAATACAGACCAGGGGCAATCAAATTTCTTTTCTTTTTCTGTTCTTCCATAACAAACTCTTTTTTTCATTTTTTGGTAAGACAACCAAATTGTAACATCTCCACTTATATCAATATGATGAGTTTCAAGCCAAAGCCTGCACTACTGGAATAAAACGAACTGCAAAGGAAGCATAAAACTTTGCTATAATTAGAATACAGAATATAAAATAACAAAGTTAGAAGGGACCTTGGAGGTCTTCTCATCCAACCCCCTGCTCAGACAGGAAACTCTATACCATTTCAGACAAATGGTTGTCCAATCTCTTCTTAATAGCTTCCAGTGTTGGAGCATTCACAACTTCTAGAGGCAAATTAGTTCTAGATTGTTTCTCCCCTTGATTATTTCCATCCATTGCTTCTTGTCCTGTCCTCATATGCTTTAGAGCAGCAGTCGCCAACTGGTGGGCCACGGGAAAATTTTGGTAGGCCTCAGAGAAATCTCACCCCCAGAGCACCCCCACAAAGCAATTAATCTAGGCTGCACAGAAACACAAGGCTGTGCCATGGGAACACTCCCCGCCCACTCACTCCTTACCCGGCAAATTTGCCTGCTAAATTGCTATTTTTCCGACCATCAGCTGTTAGATTTAGATTAGCTAGGAAGCAGGAAATGGTTGGATTTCTTGCTTTCTAGTTAGTCTTTAGATCTTCGGCTCTGCTTTTAAGCACAGCCGAATCTCCCTTGGGGCTGAAGCTTCTATTATTCAGTGCAGACTTACGGCAAACAAATTTTATGTGACAGACTCAGGTAGCTGATGGCAGATAGATAGATCTCTGAATGAATCTGAGCAACTCAATCTGTCTGCCTGCCTGCTTTGCCTGATTTTGGGTAAAAGTTGCTTTTTTATATAAAAAATTCAGTATTTATATAAATATTTATAATATTTACATACAAGCCATGCCCAGCCAGTCACATGACCACCAAGCCATACCCACAAATTAGGCCACGCCCACAGAATCAGTTAGTGGTCCCTGGGATTTAAAATTATGAGCTTGGTTGTCCCCGAGGTCCAAAAGGTTGGAGACCCCTGCTTTAGAGACTCCCTCTTCCTTGTGGCAACCCCTGAGATATTGGAACATTGCTATCATGTCAGATATTGGAACACTGCTATCATATCAATTAGTTCTAAAGGAGTATAGGCAAATTTTTACTATTCAACAGGGGCACATCATCATACAAGAAGACCATTGAAAGATGACAGCCATGACATGGATTTTAAAGGCAGTCTCATAAATGCTTATTGTATTTATTTGTACCCCCAGCCTTTATTATTTTTACAAATAACTCAAGGTGGAGAACGAACGTTCTCCTCCTCTGTTCTCCACAACAACCTTGTGAAGTGAGTTGGACCAAGAGAGACTGACAGTCATCAGCTGGCTTTCATGGCTAAGATGGAATTTCCCACTTTCTAACCTGGTGCCTTAACCACTAGACCAGGGCTGTCAAACTTAAGGCCCGCGAGCTGGATCTGGCCCACAGGCTGCTTAGATCTGGCCCACAGGCTGCCCTGGAAACAGCAAAGGACCGGCCCTGTGGTGCCTCTGTCAGCAAAAACTGAGCCTCAGTGGGGCGCCCGGGCCATCAGAGGTGCCCCAGACACAAGTGACAACAAACTGGCCATGCCCACCCCGCTTATGCCCACCTGGACACGCCTCCTGACCCCCACAAGGTCAAGCATAACATTGATGTGGCCCTCAGTGAAATCAAGTTTGACACCCCTGGGCTAGACCCAATTGGCTCTTATGTCCTCAAAGACGGCATGGTGGATAATCCACAAGAAAATTACTGAACTACCTCACTTCTGGAATTCTATCATAACTTTTCCTTTACATGGACTACCTTGTGGTTGAGTAACGTTTTATAAGCTTCATTCTCATTTCAACAACAAGGAAATGCTTGTGATCCATTAACGACAAAGATGCTCTTTCTAAGCAGTAACCCATTGAAATATCGTTTGTACACATGATATGGATAAAATTCTACCTTGTGTGTGGTTCTGTGTTTCATTTTTCCATTGATTTAGGAGAACCTAAATGTCCTTAGGTGGGGTGAGGAGCTGAATAAAGTAGATAAAATATTCTCATAAAGGAGAATATATGTAGCTCAGGGTTGAAATGAGGGGTATTTGGTGCTCTCTGAGTTCGCTTGTTTCCTTGCAGACGTTTCATTACCCAACTAGGTAACAGCATCAGTGTTCTCCTGATAGGACAATCCGTTTGTACATAAACAGAGAGTGAACCCCATTCCTTGTAACATTGATGATGTTACCTAGTTTGGGTAATGAAATGTCTGCAAGAAAACAACCAAGCTCAGAGAGCACCAAGGCCCCCTCAGAATAATTATTTCTTTGGAAGTTATACTTCTGTTAAGGCAGCCTAAAATTGCCTAATCCTGTTGTCTCACTTCGTGATGTGATAATAAAATTCTGTATCATCAATATCTTCAGCATTTCCCACATTTATCATTTGATGCAGAAATAGATATAATGAAAAATAATTACATTTCTACAACACACTTTATAATACTTTCAAAATGCCTAGTAGAATGAATTGGTTCCCAATTCATTTGTTGCACCACCTATCCTCAGATCATTTCCAAAGTGACACTTGTTGCCAGCCATGTATGCTTTAAGGAAGAAAATGTTGGTACTTTTCATTTACATTTATTTACCGTAAATAATTTAAACCTTACTGAATTCAAATGTGATAATGTCTGGGGCTATGATGTGCGGGGGGGAAAAAACCATTATAATCCTCAACTTATAATAGTTCATTTAGTGGCCATTTCAAGTTATGGACTTATGACCATTTTTCACCCTGATGGACATTGCAGCATCTCCATGGTCATGTGATTTAGCCTCAGTGGTGCAGTGGTTAGAGTACAGTACTGAAGGCCATCTCTGCTGGCTGCTGGCTGCCTGCAATTTGGCAGTTCAAATGCCACCAGGTTCAAGGTTGACCTAGATCAGGAGTCCCCAATCCCCAGGCTATGGCCAATCCTATTTAGAACCAGGTCACACGAGCGGCAGGCAGATAGGCTGGTGCACGCAGCCCAACCTGTGAAGCTCAACTCATGCAAGTCCAATTGGGGGCGTCATGTGCCAGCCCACCGTTCACACGAGTTGAGCTGCATGTGTGTGCGCATGCATTGGCCCACCGCTTGTATGTATCAAGCTGCATGCACGCTGGCCCGCCGCTCGTGCAAATTGAGTGGCACACACTCACACCTGTGCTGGGCCGCCACTCACATGGCTCAGTTCCTCTCCTCCCCAGTCGAGCTGCCAAGGCGCAAAGCTTGGGGCGACTGCTGAATAGATGCATTCCAAGCCATGTTGGTGCCCAGTAGCAGAAAAAGTTTAGACTAGTGGTTGGCGTGCAGAATTCTAGCAATACCAGCTCATCCTCATAAGAGCTACAGTGGTGCAATGGTTAGAGTGCAATACAGCAGGCTCCTTCTGCCGACTGCCTACTGCCTGCAATTTGGCAGTTCAAATCTCACCAGGCTCAAGGTTGACTCAGCCTTCCATCCTTCCGAGGTGGGTAAAATGAGGATCCAGATTATTGAGGGCAATAGGCTGACTCTGTAACCTGCTCAGAGAGGGCTGTAAAGCACTATGAAGCAGTATATAAGTCTAAGTGCTATTGCTATTTACATTCGGATGCTTGACAACTGGTTCATATTTATGCAGTTTCAGTATCCTCTTTTGCAGCGTCCTGAGAAGCAAAGTTAATGGAAAAGCCAGATTCACTTAACAACCATGTTACTAAATTAACAACTGTAGGGATTCACTTAATGAATGTGGCAAGTAAAGCGGTAAAATGGAACAAAACTCACTTAACAAATGTCTCACTCAGCAACATAAATTCTGGGCTCAATTGTGGTCATAAGTAACCAAATTTCATGTTGAAAACTAGCCACCTGCTGGTTCTAATCAAAAGTGATTCAAACTTGTATGTTAGATGGACAGGAGACTGAATTAATCCCATTCAATGCAAAACATGTGTGAATATATATTCATATATTCATTTTTATATTGAGGCAATCTGAAAAATCTTTGCTTCTTTTTTTTCTTAACCACCAATGGATTTAACTTTGTTTTTGTGAATCTTTGACTGAATTTAGATCAAATTACTTTAATTACCGACAAGCTACAAGAACGATCCCCTGTCTACACTGAGTGCAAACTTCTACAGTCTTGACAGTTATTATGGGAATAAAATTTGCTTCTTAAATATGGATTTTTGGACTGGAGTTCAACTTATTGATTTTGTTGTTTGCAACAACCTGAACGTCTGCTACATTTAAATAAGTTCTATTTATCTACTTCTTGAAAACAACAATAGCAGTTAGATCTTTTATATTCCAAAGGCTCGATAGAATATGACACTTTCAAAGACTGATAAAAATGTTTCTTGAGTCTGCAAAAGACTGTTTTTTGTTTTTGTTTTGCATTCCTTTCTGGTACATAGATTTTGAACATTAATAATTGTTTAAATTTTCACCAGCTTCAATCAGGTGTCAAGGTCTACTTAATGATACGTATTCTGATGATGCATTCACGGTGTGTAAGGACCCATAAACTGAATTATTTTCAAGCTGAAGTCAAACCAACGTCCTTCCACTGACTATTCTTCAGCTGAGCACCTCCTGTAATGTCTTGCTCTAAGTTCTTTGGCCCCAAATGTATTTCACTAATAGGTTTGTTATGCCAAAAGTTCATTAAAAAAAAACAAGGACAAGTGATATGAAGAGACAGCAACCAGACACAGAATGATCACAGATCATTGGCAAACTTCTGCTCCCTAAATTGGATTAAATCTATTTTTGCAAACATTAACATTCACATAAGACCTTATTTGTAGTGTATTTCAAATGGAGTAATCATGGAACAGCAAGGATGAATTTGGATTTTTCTTTATTGTTTTAAATTATTTCTCAGCATTGTATCGCCCCTACACTATGTCACATTTCTAATCATCTTTAAAATCACTATTATTACAACCATCTTTATTTCAAAATAAATTAGGCCACTCCAAACCTAGTTCAATTGTCTAAGGACTGTAGATTACAATAGCAATAGCACTCAGACTTATATACTGCTTCACAGTCTTAGCAGCCCTCTCTAAGCAGTTCACAGAGTCAGCCTATTGCCCCCAACAATCTGGATCCTCATTTTACCCACCTCAGAAGGATGAAAGGCTAAGTCAGCATTGACCTTGGTGAGATTTGAACTGCCAAATTGCAGGCAGCAGGCAGGCAGCAGAAGTAGCCTGCAGTACTACACTCTAACCACTATGCCACCATGGCTCATGCCCTTAGAAAAGTTGTAGATACAACTTTTTAGCTGCCTTTAATGGATTCCATTTGCCACAGCACTGGTGGACAAGGAGAGAAAGTCAAAAAATTCAGTATGCATTTTTTTTTTTTTTGCAGAATGCCTCATGTTTGGGAATATATTGGGATACAGTGAAGTAGAAGAATAGCATCTTACCTGAGGAGAAGTACCCTTGTTCGTCTCTGAATCCAAGCAGTTGAAGTATATTTAAGGAAATATGTTATATTTTCTTCACCACCTACAGCAGTGTTTCCCAGCCTTGACCACTTGAAAATGTGTGGATTTTGATTTTCAGAATTCCCCAGCCAGCATGGAGAATTAGCTGGATGGGGAATTCTGGGAGTTGAAGTCCATACCTCCCCTTCTGGGAGTTGAAGTGGCCAAGGCTGGGAAACACTGATTCAGAGCATTAAAGATAAGGGTGTAATTTTCCAGAAAGAACTACATTACATCTCTTGCCCCAAAGATAAGAGACCACACTATAGTTCTAACACCAGCCAAGAGATGTTCACCATGTATTCCTTTATTTAAAAACATGTCATTTTTCCATTGAAAGTTCTCTTTTAGTTTAAAATATGTCTTTGTCTCTTAGTCAATTAACCTCTCCCTTCTTTGAAGTTGCCAAAAGAGACTTGATCCTAATTTAAATTTCGGGAATCAGACAGTGATTTTTTTTTTTCAACAAGAAGACATTATGTGGTTTGCTTCCCACATCCTTTTCATGTATTCAGGTCTAACATCTTTGATGGGGAGGTTCATGAGCTTTGGAGTACCACGTGGTCCTTGATGCTCCATCAGAAGCAATGAAAAATGATAACGGGAAAGAAGTCCATATATACAGGGCAAACTCAGTTGGCATTAACAAGGCAATCTTCTAAAAGTTTATGGTATCATTGTGTTTTCCATACAATGATTAACCTTTAGATAGCAACACACCTAAATTCTCTCTTAACTAAATTACTTTGCAGAGAATCTGTGTGCCAGATTTCATTTAATGATGTTGGTCATTGTACCATTTCCCAAAACATGGCACATCATAGCTGAGCTGACTCAAAGCAATATTTTACAAGATCTCAACTCTCTAATTAAGTCTTAATGTGCAAGGTATTGCTTAACCTGAGTTGGTCAAATGGTAGCACAGATACAGTGTTCTAAACAAGGAACAACTAATGAAGATTTGCAAGCTCTACCTCAGTTTCCTTAGACATGTGCTTTTTTTTTTAACCATGTGCTAAAATCAGCACATGACTCAGCTCCTACCTGGACAGGATGCCTTCTAAGATTGATGTCCTAAGAATTTTATGACTGGAGAACTTTGTATACAAACTGTGCAAGGGCTACCTTTGAAGGTGCTTTGAAGGCCACAACTGGTCTATCACTGGGATGACATAACTCTGATTGAGAGATTCAAGACTGCCTTTAAGTTACTGTATGTACTGTATAACTTATATGTTGACATTGGTCTACAAAGCATTAAATTACTTAGGACCCATGTTCTTAAAGATCTCCACAAATGCCAATTAATTCTACTACCAAGAAAGTGCCATTCACAAGTGACAATTGTAGACCAGTTCTGAAGGACATATCTTTAATGAGCCATTGTAGCACAGTGGTTAGAATGCAGTATTGCAGGCTAATTCTGCTCACTTCTAACAGTTTGATTCTCACCAGCTCAAAAGTGACTCAGACTTCCATCCTTCCGAGGTTGGTAAAATGAGGACCCAGAGTGTTGGGGACAATATGCTGACTCTGTAAATCGCTTAGAGAGGGCTGTAAAGCATTATGAAGAGGTATATAAGTCTAAGTGCTATGCTATTGCTATTGCTAATTCCAGACCAGATACCTCCTCTGTCATCACCACTACCTAACTCATTCTACTTCTGTAGAACAATCGGTATAGTTCAAGACTTTTTTTCCAGATGAATTTATTTTAATTATTTCAATTGGTGGTGTATCATTCAGTATTGGTGCTTTATGGAGCATATGGTAAATATACATGCTCACCAATGGAAATGCAGCAAACCAGATGGCTTACAGTTATACAAGATGGCTTACAGATATAAAACTGAGTTTTCCTGCAATTTTCTGGCTGAAGTTGCATGGAGCAGAATGAAAACAATCAATTTTAATGACTGCATTAGTAGTATGTAATTCTGGTCTACTAGTTTGCTTATTTTAAGGTTTAAAATGAAATATTTGTCTCTGGCATACCATGCTTTTTACATGGTTTCCCTAATACACAGTTCACATTAAATACATAAAGAACTCCAAATATATAAATAAAACTGTTTTCCTGGTGCAGCATAAATTTATCGAAAGCAGAATTTTTTAAAATTAAATTTACTGTAGGCTTTTAGTTTTACAGAATTGCCTTTTTTCTTATATGTGAAGCTTTAAAGAACATATGTTCTTTGTTAAAAATCCCCATACAAAACCCCATTTATCTATGAAAGATCCATTTGACAATTTCTTGCAAATCCCATTTGTGCCACAATAGTCCCTTTTTTTTTTTTTTTTGGCAGATGTCACAGATTTATTCCTCTAAAACCTGTGCTCATTTTCTTTTAACTCTCTACACTAGCAAGTACACACAGCATCGAAATAAATCCTATTTCCCATTTACAGAATGTGTGATGTTTCTCTTTGCCCTTTTTCACATACGCTTTTGAAGATGCGGTCCACTCAAACCCATCTGTAAATAAACAACCAATATATTCTCTTCCCGTATAAAGACAACGAGACAAAATGCGTAAAATACACAGATTTCTCACTCACTTGCCATGTGTATTAAATTCCCACCAAGGGAACATTTTCTTAATTTCCATTTTCCAACTACAGAATATTACTTATATATACATACATACATACACACACACACTCACACACATATCTATCTATCTATCTATCTATCTATCTATCTATCTATCTATCTATCTATCTCTATCTGTGTGTGTGTGTGTGTGTGTGTAATATATATAAAATCTACAGGACAATTTTTCCTGAATGCGATCACTCTGTTAAACAACTACTTCCCATAACACTGTCAAAATATTTAGTAAGACAGTATTACTATTCTTCTTCTCATCCTTCCTATTACCTATCTCTTCCAACTTATGACCATAACCATGTTGCTTGTATCTTTACAATTTATATTGTTTTATTTGTTTCCTAGTATGATTTAATTGCTTATTAGTAGCCTATGACTATCACTAAGTGTTGTATCTTATGATTGTTGATGAATGTATTTTATTTTTTCTTTCTGTACACTGAGAACATATGCACCAAAGAGAAATTCCTAGTGTGTCCAATCACATTTGGCCAATAAAGAATTCTATCCTATCCTATCCTATCCTATCCTATCCTATCCTATTCTATTCCAAAGGGTTTCTCCTCCAATTGTAGCCTTGTTTTGATGGTAACTGCAAACTCTTGTCAAGAGTTTCTAAAGAAAATACACAGTGACCAAAAGAAAATAAAAATTATCCTTCTGGATTGTACTCAGAAAACACTTCACCTTCTATTTTGCTTGCTTGCCTCTCCTAGACATTCTATGACACCTAAGAGAGACATCTTCCACCCCAAGTCCAGGAAAACCTGGGCTCACCTTTAAACCATCTTCACTGATCCAGCACAGATCCATTTGCAATTACAAGTAGACCTCAACTTATAACAGTTCTGTTCGGGACCATTTGAAGTCACAACAGCTGTTTAAAAAAGCAACTAATGGCCGTTTTTTAAAAAACATTTGTGGCCATTGCTGCATTCTCATGGTCCCGGGATCAAACTTCAGGCGTTTGACAGCTGACTCACATTTATGATGGATGCAGTGTCCCCCCGGGGGGCGTCACATGATCGATCCCCTCTTGCAACCTCCTGATGAGCAAAGTCAATGGGGAAGCCAGATTCATTTAACGACTGTGTTTCTGAAGGGATTCCCTTAACAACAGTGGCAAGAAAGATCATAAAATGGGACAAACTCACTTAAGAAATGTCTCCCTTGGTGAGCAAAATTCTATGCTCAATTAAGGTTGAAAGTTGAGGACTGCTTGTTAGGTTATCCGATGTAAACATGGTGGTACCTTGGAACTCGGTGTTCGTTGGTTCCAAGAGGCACAATGAATGTTAAAAACGATGAGTAACAAACAAACCAGGTGACTTACCTGTTCTGACCAAGGTTTCCTAAGACCTTTATTAAGCGCACGCTTAGTTAAAACAACTCTTGTTTTATTTCAACGCTGGGAATTATGTTCATTCCCAGCCTGTAATGAGACCCAAACAGTCCCTCAAGATAAGCATCCACCTTTCTCTCCTTTGAATTGCTGCCAACAACTAAAGTGCCAAATGAACTGTAAAAAACCAACCGAAGTACAAAGTCCAACCAGAACTTCAAGGATTAATCCGAACAGAACAAACGACGTTGCTTCCTGCAAAGGTTTCTTCACCTTTGCATGTATAAACCTTATGGGAGGGGCAATCACCTCCCAGCCTTACTCCCGCGTCACCCCTTTTGTCTCCTCTGCTCTTGCCTTCTAGCAGCTCTGCGCACACGCACACTGGGAACAGGCTCCCCTTGTTTCTCTGCCTCACTGCTGCCAGACTCCAAAGGCTCCGGAGTCAGCACCCCACTCCCAGATGGTCCTGGCCCCATCTCTGCATCGAACACAGGACCCTCATCTGAATCCTCTCCAGACTCCCAGACTGGTCCACGTTATTCCCCACTGTCCAATTATGCTGCATCTGCATAAGCTGATGGCAAACCACAACATTACCATGTGACCCTTTTGCTTCGTTAAGAAAAAAAAAATTCTATCTATCTTTTTTCCTACGCCAGCAACCTTCCCAGTATGGCTGATTTCCAATCCACGTTCTGTGACCATCTCCCTCTTCCTTTTGCCATAACCTTCCAAGCAAAACCTACTGGATTTTTTTTTTCTTTTATCTAACTTACATGATGAAATCCCCATGGAAGATGCCATTGAATGTGGTCCTTGATAGTTATGGCTCAGAACAATTCAAGTTAGCTCCAATGTTGCATTGTTAATTATGTCTGTTTGGTGTGTATATTTACGCTGGGCTTTTATTTTAAAAAGCCAGTGGCCATTTGACTTTGACTCAAAAAGAAATACGATTCTCTCCTCCCTAAAGTCAGAAATTAAATTATTGGGGAAAGAAATACCAGAGAATGAATGAGAATCCATCAAATAATTAAACTATCTACTAGTTTTCATGGTAGAACAAAGAAGGAACGGTGAGGGTTACATAATTTACAAAACAGCAAGACACCGTCATAAATCCTGCTGACAAAACAGAAGCGGCTATTCTTCAGAATCAAGCTCTATTACGATGCAGAGACCACAAACAATTCAATCACGAAAGAAACTCAGCATCTCAAATGGAATTGCCCCCAATCCTCTATCAACATACTCTCCGTATCTCGCAGGAGAAGGATCAAATCAAATTGCAACTAAATACAATGAATCCCATAATGTTAGGCCAAGCGAGCGAAACAACCGCACTCATCCAATGACCAAGGCCTAGCCTGTCCCTCTCTCCTTTCAGTCTCTCAATCTTTCTATGGCAGTTGGCTTCCAGCCCACAATTGAATTTCTACCTGCATAAATAGTAGATTTCTATGCATGTTCCATAAATACTAGATGGATGTCATTTTACCAACAGAAAGCACTTTCTTTCCCACAGTGGACATTTAATGGTATATAATAATCTCATCTTTATAAAGAAAATTAAGATGTTAACCAGCGCAGCTAAAAATGCCCCATAAAATCTACAAACCATTAACACCAAAGATGTACTAAATGAATTAATATTTTAGTAATTCATTAAATATTGAGAATACACATTTTAACAAGACCTGGATTTTCTGAATATTTAACCTCTTAGTCGCTTTAAATTTTTCAACAGATTCTGGGCTTTATAGGAAACAACTCTGAACATAAATATATTGTATTTTTGTACAATGGTAAGGTCGACTTAAATAATTTAATCTTACTATTCATAATTAAGTCAAGTAAAAACTAGGTTAACAAACTAAATTTAAACTTAAAATGTAAATGTATGTCATTTATGTAATTCTTAGATAAGGACTATTTTTTTGAGACTGATCAGATGAAATGGTATCTCAGCTATTGTCACTTATATATTCCATATAGGTTTTATTTTTTAATTAGAAGAAGACATTTAAAGAGTTAAATCTTTCATACTTCTGGTAAAGCCACACAATCTTCATCTTCTTTTGCTTTTGTTCACACAAATCTCTTCCAAAACACAAGAATTTTGAGACAAGGGAAAGATTCTGAAGGCAGAATCTGAAGTATACAAATTTAGTTCAGTTTAAATTAAGTTTCTTTTTAAAGAAGTTAAAATTTTAGAAACTCAAAGCTTTTACCTTAGAAAAAAATTAGTTGTGACATCTTAAGGAAAAAAACTATCAATTATCTTCAGATCTTCTAAATCTATCAAGATTATTGGGACCCCATAAAGACTATTTGATATTTTATTTTATTTAATAAAGTTTCATTAGGCTCTTCTTCCACATATTTTATTTCTACAAACTACTTCAAAGTCATACGAATTCAGAGGTAGGATTTTAAATACATTTGCAAACTTTCTCAAAATAAAAGTTCTGTTACTTTTCCTCAAGCGCATCAGGACTTTCTTAAGCATATATGTTTGAAATCTGCTATCAGAAAAGAGTGTGCATATTAATACACATTAATGTTTAGATACAAATATTTATTCATATTTACAATATTTATGTAACATTTTTCAGATTTCCTACAACATCAATAGCTTCAGCTAGCATCCTGAGCATGGAAAGCTTTTATCAATCCATCCTGTTCTTAAATTGGAGAATAGAACCTATTTCTTCAGTACTACCCATATAAAGCTTACAACAAATGAAAGGTGTAGCCAATGAGAAGATTCTAAAGTGTTAGTTCTTGTTAAAGTAAGAGCTTAAGAACTCAAATAGAAGATAAAGATTTAAAAAGTAAGGTTTAGGTTAGGCTTCTCCTAACCAGTTGTGCCTAGGAGGTGGTAACTCATCTCCACTTCTTAAGTCATTGTTGTCCAAAGATGCTTCCATGGTCATGTGGCCAGCATGACTATACACCAAGGTGCACAAAACACTTGTTACCTTTCCACTGAAGTGGTGCCCATTGATCTACTTGCATTTGCATGTTTTTGAACTGCTAGTTTGGCAGGAGTTGGGGCAAAGGCTACCGTCTGGAAAAAGCTCTAATTCTAGAAGAGAGTGTTTAAAAAGCTGGACTAAACCATAGATGAGATCTTGAGTTATCCTCAAACTTAAGGAGTTGAGGAATGGAAGCTTGAAAGACAAATAGTTGGAGTAGTCAAGGATTTGAGAGAAGTAAATAACAGTGGAGACACGTGAGTAGCTTTAGTAAATAAAAGGGGGGGGTGATTTAATCTTTCGGAGAACACATAATACCTTAATGCATCAGTGACATTATTTCTACTGTGAACATTGGGTCATCAAAATGAGATTATTACTATTCTTACTTTACAGAAAGCCTAAATTTCACCCACAATAGGCTTCAGAATTCTTGATATCAATTACAAAGGACTTACTGTCTCTAAGGATTAGTGCAACTATTGCTCTTATGGTTTATATCAAACTTGATGTATTTTAATAGAGACTTTATCTGACATAATTCAAAGTCAATCGCCCCTAGAGCTTATTTTTTGGAGATAGCCACAATGCATTAAGGAAACCTTGTTTATGTAACAGAATTAAGCCCAGCTTACCAATGCAAACTTTCAACTTCCTATGAAAACTGCATGAGAAATAGCTTTAAAACCAGTTAGCCATTTCCTCCAATGACAAAACTGTATAAAAAGGAAGGCAGTTTGATGCAACAAGGCAACTTGAAAAGGAAAAAGGCAGAAAGAAAATCCAGTTCTCAGGTTCAACTTCCAAAAAGGTATCTTTTAATTAGCACAATGTTTCCTATTCTGAAGGTCATAATTGCTCTTGGAAAGAACACAGTGAAGTCAGATATAAGAAGGAAAAATGAAAGATGTTACAATTAAATAGTGTTGTTTAAATAAAAACCCTACCCAGAACAAATGGGAATCCTACCTTTCATGAATATTCAGCCAGACAATGCCAAATACCCTTTCAGTAGCCCAACTCAATTACAACATCGTATTATGCTTGTATTGTTATTCATACCTCTCTCCAAAAAGGTGGAATTCCAAATATACACCGATGCTATTCAAATGTAGAAAAACTGACTCCAGTTTAGCCTATCACCTTAGGAAGTGGATCGCAGCTGAGAAAATTGCCTGGGGACCACTCTTGAGAGTCAATCCCACTGCAAAATACTTTGATTCCTTCCTGATTGGTTTCTGAAAACCTAGGGTTTAACCTCGGTATTACTGCTTGTCCCTAAATATAAAATTATACAGCCTGTTCGCTGTACTATTCAACAAATCATACTGAAGAGACAGGGAGAAGTGGGTTGTTGGGTTGACTCCTTTGCTGTTTGGACTTGTCTGTGTTCAAATTGTCCCATGACACATGTCATGTTCTGTTTTATTGCTTTAATTCAACCCTTGCATGGCCCTCCAATGACATCCCCAGGAGCTATGACATTTCAGTACAGAAAGAGGCACAAATGATGACATGCTCCCTACAGTATATGCATCCACAGAGTGCATCTTGACTTCAGCAAGTCAAAGGGGGGGAAAAAAACAGAAGGCTGAAACACATCTTCTTTACTTTTGCAATGAAATATTTCTTCTAGAGGTTCAGGAAGATCCCCAAATTCTCGTTATCATTTGTTTGGAGGTGCCAGCTGCAATATTTATTGCTCTTGACAGGTTCCAAACATGGCTTGCTTTTTTTAAAGAGAGAGAGAGGGAGATAGACAGAGAGATAGGCAAAGAGACAGACAGAGACAGAGAGAAAGAGACAGAAAGACAGAGAGAGTCAGACAGAGACAGAGAGAGAGAGAGACAGAGACAGACAGACAGACAGACAGACAGACAGACAGACAGAGAACATGAAATGAGTCTTACATGCTTAAGCTAAACTGCCCAAGTACCTGGGAAGCAATTACACACCCAGAAATTCTGCCCAATTGCAAGAGGCAGTCTTAAATTCTTAATCACATTATCATTATCATTGATAAGGTTGTCAGTCCAACCCAAGATGGACAAAAGCTGAAATATATTAAATGCAGCAATCCATCATCCTGCAGGTGGTGGATCAAAACCTCTAGAGTTCAGATGGGATAACTCCTGCTACTAATGACGGCTGAAATCCTATCTATTCATTCCTTACTTTGGCCGACTTTGAGGTTTGTAAGGGAGGCAGAAAGAGAGAGACAGGAGAGAGCATTTGCAAAACTAACTAAGATTTCGGGTCTGTAGCAGTTTCTCTTTCAAAACCACAGCGCTAAAACTGGGCTGCACAAAAACCAGCCCCAGTGGACGCACAATCCCCTCTTAGGATTCCGTACAAACAGAAACATGGAATTGCTAATTCCAAAATTAGCAAGAGACGAATTGCTCAGAAACCGGCACTAAACTGATGGCCATCCCTTTCGACCTTAGAAGATCTCATGAGATGCAAATATAAATGGACGATGGGAAAGGGAAGGAAAATAATCCGTCTTTGTAGGGAAGATCATATTCCTAACAACATCCTTAACAATCACATCACAGGGGAGAGAAAAAGAAAAACTGCACAAAGAGAGCATTGTGTTATTTATGAGACAGTGTTGTTTCAGAAAGTAGGGTGGCTTTTTTCCCCCTCCCCCTTCTTTACTCTAGGACTTAAAGATGAGTCACAAAAACAGCCGAAGGAAAAACACCCCATTCTAGCACCATATTAATGAAATAGAAAAGGGAAAGATACTTTCTTCAACATTTCAGCCTTGTCATTTCCAATTTTCTGCTCTTTGGACATGCTTGTATTCAAATTCTGGAACATCTATTCAGCATATCAATCCTAATTAGACAATCTGGCCCTGGAAAGGATGAGAGCTAGGTCATTTGCATAATTCAATCATAAATACTCAGCGATACATATTTCCAAATGCATTTGTACAATTATCTTTTTATCCTTGGGGCAATGGTATTAATACGATTAGGCAGTATTTCTGGAAAAAAAAAATAGACAAGGATGCACTCTTTTTAACTGCAGCTTGGGGCGATATGAAAAATTAATTAATTTCTGAAGAAAATCAATTTCAGAACGTGACCACGTTAGACACTGGTAACCAAGCCACCGAAAGCTCTCTCTCTCTGTCTCGATCAGGATATTTCATCGGCTCTTTTCTAAATGCTGACTGACACGTGAAGATTTCAGTAGTAATAATAATAATAATACCGGGAGCCGAGGCTCCCTACTTGAATATTCACGTGTAGGGATAAATGGCTGTGGGTTTTTATTTATTTATTTATTTTGCAAAGTGGAAAAAAAGAAAAGCGGGGGGGAGAGTTTAATGGAACAGCCTTTGCCGACAACAGACTCAGCTCATATTTCACGATCTTTTATTAATGAGTGCTACCAGAAAAGACTCCGCGAGAAACAAGCGTTCAGCCTTAAATATTTTAATTAAGAGAGGACAACTTGTTTGTTTTGCTATTAAAATCAATAGATCTCTTTGGAAGATTCGCAAACATTACCAAGTAATGTGATTTTTATGAAACCTACAATTAAATACCCAGCTGCCTAATCTTGGGGGGGGGGGGGGAGAGTGGGGTTACTGGAAAGGTGCAGCTTGTATGTTAATTGATACTAAAAATAAAATTACATGTTTGGGGTTTCAGTTATATAGACCTTCTTTATTTCTCCTCAATCCACAGGCAAGCCAGAATTATAGCCTGCAAACATTTGCTCAATAATTTGCATGAAGGTGGCTGAACATTTTTTTTTTTCTAACAAGCTCATTTTTCATGCATTTTGTCTTTCATCCTAATCTAGCATCTGTCATTCCTTTTTTTTTTCAAGTTATTATCACCCCAATTCCCTCTTGGACATGGTTGCTGGGTGACCAGTATCTTAGCACCCACTTTGACAGGAACAGATGTGAATCTGATCAAGAGATTTCCCAGGAGTACCTGAAATCACAAACAACTTTTGTCAAAAACAAAACCACAGTCTCACTGTCACAGCCCTTTTTCAAAAATATCCTCCATCCTCCTCCTCCTCCTCCTCTTCCTCCTTCCTCTTCCTCTTCTTCCTCTTTTCTTCTCCTCCTTCTTCTACTCCCCTCCTTCTTTCCATCAACTCTACCCAAGCGTCACCGTGTTCATTTTTAAGGTAGATGAAACTAAAGCTTCCACAATTCTTCCATGAGTATCCCACTGTTGTGTTTTGTTGTCGTGGCTGTGCTTTGTTTTGTGTCTCGTTTGCAAGAAGGCAGGCTCTCACTGGTTAATCACACTTGTGCACCTTGCCTCTTCAAGTGAAACTTTCCACCACACACAGCATTGTGCTAAAAGAAACAGTTAAAAAATTGACTATGTTTCCCCCCCCCCCGCCGCCGCCTCTCTCTCTCTCACACACACACACATATTCAGGAGGATTCCTAGTTCTAGTCCAGCTTTCTTCACATATCTAGGAATTCTGCTGGGTTACCACGCATGGGAATTACTCACAAAATAGAGAGGGAAGGCTGGCCAGCCAAGTTACAGCAGAATTCCTCACCATGGAAGGTGGCTTGGCTTTCAAGGAAATTTCAACGCTTCTCCTGATCAGGTGGCCCATGCAAAACTACATAATAGTAATTGTGGACAGGTGAGGCTCTTTCTGAAGATATCTATTTTGGAATTCAAAATTGGAAAAGCATGCTTCTTTTTGAGGGAGAAGAGAATCCAAGTTCAAGTGATTCCCCTCCCCCCCCCAAAAAAAAAATATGAACATAAACCTGGAATCTTCACCGTCATATCATATCATATACCAACCGAGTCCACTCAGACAGTTATATTTAGTTAATATCCCACTTTGTTCTGGAACTGATTAACGGGAGTTAGTTGGAATCTTCTGTGTGTTGCTCAGTGCAAAAAGAAAGATTGATGTGTGGATAGCCTTAATTCAACCTTAATGACCCAAACCAAAGTTTTGGTTAACACGTTGGAAAACATACTCACTCTGCTTTTCAGATTTAAGCTATTTCAGTTCATTTCATGCGGATGGCAGTTGATTTGAACTTTTTAAAAAAAAATCACGTTGGGAAAGAAAAGGAAAATCACTTTGCTCCAAACCATCATGTTTTTTTTCGGAAATCAACAGTGGGATCACACACATTGAATAGTATATAGATCTCATCACCGATTCTCACAAAAGACATTTACGAGCTAGAAAAGACACAAAAGATGGACAACCTACAGAGTCAACCACCTGGAACAACTCACCTTAGAGGAAAGATAGCCATATTTAGCATTGATTTACCTCAGGGTAAAATAAAAGAGAAGAACGCACGGATATGGGGAGGCTGAATTGATTTATTCATGTTATGTAGACCACATAGAAGTGATTTATTTTTTAGTTCCTTGCTAACCATTAACTCCAGGGTTACTAAGTGAACCTAAATGGCAGAAGATGCCTAACAAATAAAAGGCAAGGTAGGGTTTCAAGAAATAATCCTGGGACATTCACAACACTGGAAAAAAGTTGCAAAACTTTCACTTATTTGTTTATTTGGAAATTTTATATTGCTGTCTACTCACTCATAGCAACTCAAGGTGGCTTGCAGGAAATAAAAACACAATATAAAAATAATAAAATAGTAAAATAGTAATAAAATATTAACCGCATCCCATCTCAGCGACAACACATACTCATATCAACCATTTAATGGGCTCCATCTTGCTCTGGGTTCCCCAGGCCTGTTGGCAGAACCATATCTTCAGGGCCTTCCAAAAGAGTGTCAGAATGGGGACCAGGCTAATTTCCAGGGGGAGCCACCACAGAAAAGGCCCTTCTTCTGGGTTCTGCCAAATGTACCTCCTTAGGAGATGGGACCAGCAACATTCCTTGCCTCCCGCTCTAGTGGGTTGAGTGGATGTGACTGGCAAGATAAGTCTTGTCAGGTTCAGATAAGTTCCTCATATAAGTCTTGCAGGATTCCCTCCAAGTCTTTATTTGTATCATTTATGTACTGCATCCCATTTAAAAAAAAAATCTCAAAATGGAGATCAACCTCAGATGAAATTAATCTTCATATTTTGTATCAAAGAGCCACAATGGTCAGTGTATATGAAAAGTTGGTGTTTTGATGCATACACTTGGGAGTCAATTCCCTTCCCTCTTACTAAATGAACATAACTCCTCACATAAATGCTGTTCACCGTTGTGATTTCCCATGCCTACTTGTTCTATATAGGAGTACAGAAAGTGAAAAGGCAATATTTTTTCTATGTTCATAATCCTAGAAGGGTTAGGTTTTATGACTGAGTTCCCCAAACATGTTAGGCCAAGTTAAATAGGATTGAGAAGTTTGTGGCTTCTTGAGCATCTCAAAATCTCGGATGGACAGCAAATGATAAACGGATGACTCCTCAGACCCAATATGACAAGTTTTACCCTAAGATCCTTGAGCCAAAGGCTCAGTTAACCTAACCCTGTTGACATGTTGAGTACAAAAAGACCACAGATACCTCAAGAGGTCCTTCTGGGTGTCTAAACAGCAACATTTTACAAAATATTGCTCCATTGAAAGTTCTCTCAAATAAGGAAGGTCTTAAGTTGGGAAAGGAGTTGTTGAAAGAGTAAATGATTGGGTGAGATGAAAAAAAGATGAATGATGTTAGAAATGTAATATATGAATGATCAAATGTATATATGTATATAGCTGAATAATTGTTTATGGGAATCTATCTATCTATCTATCTATCTATCTATCTATCTATCTACGATATTGACCCAAAATCACATCAAACTGACTTTACCCTGTTCAATGTTTTAAATTGTTTTGTTTAATAAAACGTTTAAAAAAAGTTCTCTCAAATAGCTATTACACTCCTTTCTCTGACTAGTTTTTAATATGAATTGTGGCCAATTAAGCAGGACAGGTGACAGTTGGACTGCAGAGGGAGAAATTTCAAGGAGAAAATGTGCAAAACGTGGGATTAGAGATTCTACACATGGTAAGAAGCTGTTTCAAGCTCAATTACCTGTCTAGAAATGTTAACTGAGCTTTCTAACATGTATCCCATAGAAACCAGACTTCTTCTTCTAAAGCCAGGGGTATTAAACTCAAGGCCTGGAAATATCAAAGGACCAGCCCACCGTGCCTCTACCGGCCAAAAACAGGCCACAAAGAGGCCTTGTGAGGCTCCCGTGGCCTGGACAGCCTCCTGCAACACTTTGCCAGCCAAAAATAGGCCTTGTGGGGCCCGTTTTCAGCTGGCAAAGTACTGCAGGAGGCTGTCCAGGTTGAAAACACAGAATGGAGGGGCCATGCATAGCCCCCTGCACCCCATTTTGGCCAGCAGGGTGCTGCAGGAGGTGTCCATCCCATCTCCCCCCGCCCATTTCCTGTCCCCCCCCAACCCAGCCTATGGAGGAGAACTACAATGCTGATCTGGCCATTGAAGAATTCCAGTTTGACACCCCTGACCTAAAGTGCCTTTCCAATGAGTGACTCATTGGAAAGGCACTTTAGGTATAAAGGAGTCTGGTTCCATGCTAATATGATTCAAGGCCAAATGAAGAAACCATTTACCCAACTGAACTGGATTTATGATATCAGTTCTAGATTGTCAGATCAAAGGTTCTAAACTCCTTTATCTGAGCATCAATCAGTGTATAGCAATTAATCTGTCTCTGGAAACTCAACCAATATTGAAGACCAAGTAGCAGAAGAGTACAAGGTCAATTACGTGCCATGCTTTGAGATGAACCTCAAAAATGTAACAACCCATCCCCAAATTTCAAACTGCAAATTGTTATAAACAGGTGCTACATCCATGCTCCCATTTGGTCCTTGAATCCAGATGTACCACTGGACTGCAAGGACATTCTACCTGATTCACAAGGCTTTCTACAGGGGAATACTTAAGTACTTGCAATCACACCTAAAGCCCCACGCAGCTTAATAATGGGATAATATAAGACAATATATGTAACTGTTCATTACCTAAATTCTAGCAAGATACCCTCTGATGATAATTGCAACTGCTATTATCAGATGTGAACCATCAGACCCACATGTGTAGACTTTAAGCCAGCTACTTCACAGCTACATTCTTACAACAAACATCCCAGTTATGATGTCTCCATCTAGCCAGTTCAGGTCCAGGGGATACAAACCTCTTAAACTTTCAACACTAGCTAAAAGCATGCTCATTTTTGTTTCAGACTTCTAATTAAATGGATGCTTTTCTGCTTTTCCAGCTCGTCAACTTCTGTTCTATATCTTAAAGAGTTTTTAAAAAGTTAGCCAAAATTTTAACTCTCTTTTCAACGGTATCATATTGGTTTTAAGTTATTTTTCACTTCAGGGTTTCCAATGTGTTTCACACACCTCAGGGGAGCTTGATATTGAACGAATAAAAATAAATAAATTGTATCTCCTCCTAATCTGTCCATCTGGAAGCTTTCTTTGCCCCGTCGGTTAAAAAAAAACCATAGTCAAACACAGACAACAGATACTGTCCAATTAAGTCGATGGAATTATTTTTCTGTTTGTTCCCCTATCAAATTTTAATCAACCTGAAACATGTTTGTCGAAAGGGGAAAAGAAAGCATGAACATTATATTTTTCTGTCTGCTGAAAACTGCATGAAACGCACAACTAAATCTCACCTCTGCAGCGTTTACTTCTGAACAGGTTATTAACTGTTCCTAAATCATCACGATAAAGCTAAGCAACTTGTGATTATGGGGGCTGATCCAATTTTCAACAGACACATTTTCCTATTCACTGACCTGCATTGAAAAGTGGGATTAAAGACACCGAACTCCTTTATCTACAAAGCATAAAGCGGTGAAGATAGAAGGAACAGACTATACGCTTCCAAATAAGAATAATAATACTCTTTTGCTGAACACAGAATGCAACAGACTCGGGCATGAGGGATTGATTAAGTCCAGCCTTGAAGAATGCAAACATTGAAGATTAAGTTGTTATCATTTCCTTAAACAAAAAAGCAACCAACATTTATATAATTCTATGGTTTTATAAACTCAATTTAAGTTTCTATCCCTTAGGGTTTGGGAACCGCTTGAATCCTACAGTAGAGTGCTAAATTTAACTCTGCCTGGTTTTTTTCCTGAAAAGTAAAATTACCATACCGCAGCCCATATTCGCAACAAAGTTAATGCCACTATAATTGAAGGGCAGATAAATACAGATCCTTTTAAAGTTCTGCTGAGTGAGGAGGAAGGAGGAGTGGGGAATTCCAGATGGATTGAGGAGTCTAGACTGTTATCAACGTTGGAGAACACAAATTCTTCACCCAATGCTAATCGTAGCATCAGAGGCAGAAGAAAAAAGACACATTTATGAATTTCTCCATGGAACCGTCTCTCATCTTAAGAAGTAGCAGCGCAATGGGAAGAGAAGGACCTGCCCTCCACTAATAATTCTCTCCCTCCCTCCCTCTCTCAGAGGGTATTGAATGGAAAAAGAAGGCCTGGATGAACTCAAAAGAATAATTCACTGGCCAGGTCCAGCAAAGGCATGGATTTGCAAATCCTTTGAAAGTTCTTCCATCATTATCTCCATCGTCCTCACCCACCCCCTGGATTTCAGCAGGAGAAAGTTTCCTAATTAGAGGCAGCCTTTAAAATGCTCTTGGTTTTTTTGTTTGTTTGTTTTCTTCTTTTTTTTACTTCCCATTCATTCCATTTGAATGCTATAGGTCGGGATGCGATGAAGGGTTTTTTAACAATGGCTTTTAGAAATGCTATCACCAATATACAATAAATGCAATGTAGAGTTGCTGGGAATCGGATATAAACCCATTTGACTTCAGTTTAATATATTTCAGTGCACCATCAAATAGTCAAGCACAGAGTAACTGAAAGAAGTAGTGCAAAATTGGGAGATGTGGACAGACCTGGCCCGTAGAATTTGCCTAGAGTTGGATACGACTCAATGAATAATATTATCCTATTCGTTATATTTCAATGATCCAAAATACGATCCATCCGTCCATGTCTTCTTCCTTCTGTCCATCTTGATTATAAATTTGTTTTTGATGGCTAAATAACAAGTAGCTGAGCCCTGTCTTGGCACCACAGTTTCAAGCCTCCTTTACATTGCCATTTCCAACAATATTTAGTAGCCAACTCTGACTGGGTCAGAAGCCACGATCAACCATATTGTGCAAAGCAAGAAAAAGCATAGGTTCAGACTTCCCATCTTGCTACCAGAGCACCCCAACTGTGCACCTGAGACAGATCCGTGTTGTGGTGCTTTAACACACAATGTCTAAGGACCATGACTGCTAGATCCTTCCCCAGCCCTATCATCCATCACATTAAAAGTTTGTTTTGCACCGTGCCGTGTTTATACCCTGCAATTTTCTCTTTTTTTCCCCTCTCCAATCCTACTGACTGAACTTGTCTTTTCTTCCTTTTACCTCTTGTAACTAGACTGATATCTGATGTCATCTGGATTTGTGCAGGTGCTGGAGAAGTGCTGTTGAAGAAGTGGACTTCGAGAAAGGGTTTTCAATGTCGGGATCCAACAAGATCAACAAGAAAGCCAAAAAAGTAAAAAGCCTTATAACACTAACTGGGCGGGATGAAGATATACAAAAACTGGATCCTGTCAATTACAATTGCGTCTCTTAAGGAAGGAACAGGCTGGTTAATTTCAGGACTAGAGAAGTGGACCACTCAACTAATTATTTTTAAAAAGAAGAAAAAAATGAAGCTGCTGAACCTGGAGATCCGATGTCCTTCACCAACAGAAGAAGTCTGATGAAAGGAGAAGAAGTCAAGGAACAGATGGAAAGGGAGAGTCCCAAAAGAAACCAGCAAAACCAGTGATGGGGTTCAAATTTTTTTACTACCGGTTCTGTGGGTGTGGCTTGGTGGGCGTGGCTTGGTGGGTGCAGCAGAGGAAGGATACTGCAAAATCTCCATTCCCTCCCCACTCCTGGGGGAAGGTTACTGGAAAATCCCCATTCCCTCCCCACCCCACTAACCTCCGTTCTCCTGGGCAGGGCAACCAAAGAAGACCCAGCCAATCAGCTGGAACTCGGGAGGCAGAGAATAGATGGGGGCGGGGCCGGTCAGAGGCGGGATTTGCCGGTTCTCTGAACTACTCAAAACTTCCGCAACCAGAACTGGTCAGAACCTGCTGGATACCATCTCTGAGCTGAACCCACTGGAACCACACTTGCCCACGTGCAACAAAACTATCCATGCTGATCCCACTCAGTGCCTTAGGGCAAAATAAAAGGGAAGGCACCACTTCTATTTACAGCAGAACATCAGATTCTACCCTTGGGCTTCTTCAGCTGTGGTGGGGCCAGCTGCTACAGTTGGTGACATCCAGAAATGGTCCTCGAATTTATTATTACCTTAAGGGTCTTTGAATCCTTCTTGTCTTAAGCCGCATACCAAAGATCCTTCCATGCGTGTCATCGTTTCGAAAAGAAATATATTCCCTGATTAAACCGTATTCCCGTCAGTATTTATTCAAACATCTCTCTTAAGAACTTCAGAAGGCGTTAACAAGAGACAGACAAGAGTTTAGCTTTCCCTTATGGCCAATGATAACACTAAATAAGGTGTTTAGGTATGCATGAATGAAGGAATGCTAAAGTTGGAGAAATGTTCACTGTTCATGCTTATTGCTATCTCCTTACACAGCGCACAATATTCAGGTTGTACTGCGTATCGAGACAGGCACTGCTGATTTTGGGGCTCCAGGCTAGGGAAGGAAAACTCTTGAAGCTAAATTGATGGTGATCTATTTCATTATGGTGCTTTTCACAATCACATCCTATGGATATGGAGGCAGAGGAGACGATAAAGGAGAAATAACTATCAGCTGCCATATATATCCCCCCAATTGCCTTCAGATATTGTGGGTGTTCCATCACTGGATGTTTTTAAGAAGAGTCTAAACAGACACTTATCTGAAATAAGTATAGGTTCTCTCCTCCTTGAGCAGGGGGCTAGACTAGAAGACCTCCAAGGTCCCTTCCAGCTCTATTCTATTCTTAAATAGTCCACCCTGAATTTAAGAGCATGCCTCCCCTTTTACGAGGTTCTGACAAACCAAGTCAATGGGGAAAGCCAAATTCATATAACAGCCATGTGACTAATTTAACAACCGCAATGGTTCACTTAAGGACCATGGCAAGAAATGTCATAAAGCAGGACAAAACTCATTTAATACACTGTCTCGCTTAATAACAGAAATTTTGGGCTCCTTTGTAAGTCGAAGCACTACTATATTCAGCCAATCTATGATCATCCTTATACAGCATGGTACAGTGGCTGTGAATTCATTTCTAAAAGTTATTTAACCATGGATGAGCGTTATTTATTGTGATTACTGTCCAAACAGATCTTTCACTCTATCGAGTCATCCAATTCTGATTTTCCTAATATAATGCAAATATCATGAACAGAAGAACCCCAACCATGCCAACTTTTCCACAGCTCCAGAGTTGAACGGGCAACTTTTGAGTGGTACCCAAAACTGTTCTACGGTGCTATTTTTCCCATCTAGGCAATTTAAGATGCATGGACTTCAGCTCCCAGGGTTGGGATATTTTATGTTATAAAAAGGCAATTCCGATGATACGCTCTTTTTAAAAATCCAAAATAAAACTTCCAACGGGTACTACTTTTCTTTTTAAAAATAAAATCATTATTGTTCAGCTTGAAAATCTGGAAGGAAGGGTAAATGTCACCTCACGCTTTTTTTTAAGAAAAAAATAAATCTCCTCGATTTTATGCTAATAGGCTACGTTAACCAAAGCAGAAAAAGAAGCTGTGAAAGTTGAACAGCGTGATTTGAAAGTTCGACAAGATACTTTCTGAAAGGCAAATATTCTGACTGAGCCAATGCAATCTTTTTTTTTTTTTTTACTCTTTCCAACCCAATGGTAGTGATGGAAGGAAGTAATGCTAATGGTGTGTCTATGTCACAATTTACTCCATCTGTCTTGTCTATGGGCAGTGACTTCCCTGTTCTTAGCTCCCATCCCTGCTGGTCACATGACCCAGAGTAGACTATATGCAGACTAGCATATCCTTCTGTTGCCTACATACTATACAAACAAAGAAATGCACACAACACAACACTCTCGTTTATTACCCTGCTATACTGATGGGCTTGGGCAGAACTACACAAGCTGGTCTCTGCAAGTATTCCCTAGCTCAGGGGTTTCCTCAACCCCCTGGTCTGTGGATCGACACTGGGACACGGCATTCCACCAACCGGGCCACGCAAACAAAAGAAGCCCCATCCATGGGATGCAGGCAGCACGTGAAATTATGGCCCCTGCGGGCCACGGAAAAACTTATCTCCGTGGTTCCAGTCAGGAGTTCGCAGGGGTTTGGGAGAGCCCCTAACTAAGATTCTGTGCAGTTCAGAGAACCCCCAAATCTCACTCCTGCCTGGCCCCGCCCATCCCACCTCGCCCCTCCCAAGAGTCCCGACATGGCCTGTTTGGGATGCAGGTAAGTGCAGGGCCCATTTTGGATGCAGAGGCTTAGGGAGAGTGAAAAATGGGCCTCCCGGAAGTTTAGGAAGCCCAGAAATGGGTCCATATCCGGCTTCCAGAGAGCCTCCGGAGCCTGAGGAGGCCATTTTTGCCCTCCCGGAGGCTCAAGGAAAGCCTCTGGAACTCGGGGAGGGCAAACCTTCCCCCAGTGGTGTAGGAGGCCAACTAGGCCACGCCCACCATGGCCACACCCACCCAGCAACTGGGCAGAGAACCTGTTGCTAAAATTTCCCTGGTACCCAAAAAGTTGGGAGCCACTGCTCTAGCTTGTCTGTCCGATCCATCTCTGATCTCCTGAAGTTTGGATGTCAAAACACACCGGACAAATTATTTGTCCTGGTCGCAGTTTCTTCCCTCTTCCATCTCCTTTTTTTTTTCCCTTTTTTGTATCAAAATGTTATAACCAAATCCTAAACTTGGACTCCAGCAAGCTACGGCAACCACAGAGATGATCCAGCAAAAAAATAATAATTCTTCCAATGATTAGAATATTTTAAGCAACATGAATGTCGAACAGATCTACCCTAAAGGCAAAAGCAGTAAAACTGACACTTTGTTAAGGTTCTCCCTTGAGAAATGGCACGTAAGTTTCAGAATCCTAAAATGCCAGTTTGATTAAACTGAGTTAGCATTTTAAAACAGTGGATTCTCCGATAGAGAATAGCACTATTTATTTTGAGCACAACTGAACTTTCCAACAGTAGAAGTGTTGAGAAATGAAAAATAAGAAAAGGTAAAAACCTATATGAGCTGGTATCAGTTACAAACTGTTGACAGAATTTATTATTCCCTTTTCCAGAAGGTGGGGGGAATTCTAAAGACACTGGATGTTGATTAAATAAAGATTAAATAAAAAATAATTCAAGAACAATCCAGAAATCAAGCACAAGGAAAAGACTAAAATATATATTAAAGCAATGTAGTCTTTCAAGGTGATCTACAGGTTTTCAAAACAAGGGTGCATATTTCTAATTTAATTGCTGCAACTTATTTCTAAACAAAATGTTTAATCTTGCTGGTGAGCGTCCTTAAATGGATCTCTTGAAATCAATCCAATAGATGCTACTATTACTGTGCCTAAGACAGAATATGTAGATTTCAGAGCTCAACATCCCCAACTGATCACATCTGGAACTGTGTAGGAGTAAGAAGTTCGAAGGACAGATACAAAAGAAGGCCAGCGAGGCAACAAATAAGTGAGTTTGTATTACAGCCTTCACACAGCCTCATCATCAAGGGTTAACATGCTTTTCAAATGTTAAAAATAAAATTCACCTCCTAAAATGAAAGCTATGCCATAGTGAAGCACTGAAATATTGTACGCGCACAACTGACTTTTTAAAAGAAGGATTAAATCCTGTCTGAACTAGGAATCACGAACAAGTCATCAAGCCTCATTTTTTTTTTAAAAAAAAGAGGTTTGTGAGTGAAGAATACTCTGAACAAATTCATAACTCATGCAAGTAACAGTCTTCGGATTCCGGGAGCAATATAACTGGAATGAATCAAGCTGACAAGCAGAAGAATTAATATTAAAAGATTAACCTTATTTAAGATCTAAAAAAACATGGGTGGTAGCCAGCATTGCACCAAGTGGGTCTCAATAAAACACATGCAACTATAGCAATAAAAGTAAAGTCAATCTTTTCAAACATGCTTACTGAAAATGATTAATGCATGTGCAACGGAGCTGCACCCAGTCCGTCTGTATAACTAAAAGTTATATGTTGATCTTCTGACTTCCACTGCTTTATATCAAAGCATGAAACATTTCCTATTCCTCTTAAATATATCGGATGGAAGAAGGAAAAAAAAATTATTTCCAATCATCTTTGGAGAAAGCTTTCCCCCTCTCTCTCTCTTTTTTTTTTTTTTTTGTTGGCCACATACCGACCTTAAAAGTCAACGCTTGTCAAGAGCCGTTCCCTGAAGCAACTTAAAACTCATCAGTTTTGTTTTTAGCTGATGTCAAGCCAACCAACGTTGCTGCACTGCTGAGCTACATTGTAGGAGGGCAAAACTGGTGTCCACGTGAAGATTTGCATAGAAATCTGTTTTAAAAACCCTGAACGGGATGTGAAAACAGATGGGGAAAATATTGATTTTTAAATAACCTGACCCTGGCCAAAATAATTTGATGCCACTCTGTGCCTCCAACCAGCTACTTGAATATGTGACGTGACAACGATCCTTTGTTATCTCTCTCTGATCATTCCCATTGCATTTCCAGATATTCTTATCCTCAAGCAAGAAGAGGCAAAAAGCACTTTGCATAGACGTTTATTAAACATCTTGTGTATATATAGTTACCGGCAGGTAATTAATACCACTGCCAGGTTAACCTCATAAATCAACAGAATAATTTGAAATAAAGGAGTAAGCGTCTCTGATGCAATTTCTCCATTTCCATTATATATATGTATATATGTATATGTATATGTATATGTATATGGCACTCAAATTTCACACAATGAATATGTAGATTTGGGAGAACTATTTAATCATCTTCATAAAGGCATAAGGCTAAAAACTGAAATTTTTGGATAAATATTTAAGCATGTACATTGTCCAAGATAAACTTAAAATATAGAGATAATGCAACAGTTCTTAAGTTAATCAAGTACACTCCACATCTTAACACTTAAATTTTCAGCATTTATATCAATTGATTTTCACCAGTTTAATAATGAAACATATTATATTATTACATGCCCAAAAGTACAAAGAGATAAATACTGTAGATTTATTTATTCAATGTGTAAAGATTTGATGCTATTTGACTACCATTGAATTCTAAAGTAAACTTCCTGAATTCAATTGGCTTAAGGCTGCAGTTATGTTGCTACATTGTTTGAAAGCATCTAGTTTTGCATTCGGGTTTGTTTCATCTTTTTTTTCCTGGCAAAAACAACCTGATTCATCCAGAATAAACACAAACACAAATCTCTTTTTGTATGAAAAGTGAGAATAATAACCAACTACACATTGCAGAAGGGCAAGAAAACATGTTGCTTCTTAGCTGTTCTAAATATGTTTGTTTTAGCTGCTTTTCACAAATTAGCTGCATGTTTAAAATTGCATGAACAGGGCCAGTGGGCTGTAAGATTTATTAAAGGTCAGTAATACTGTGATTTTTTTTTTCAAGCTCTTTAGTATAATCAAAGGATCAAAATATGCCAGATAGTTTATTTCCTAAACCAAAATACGAGTCTATATTTGTCACACTAAAAGCAGATAAGTGCACAATGAAACAAAAATGTATGTTGAGGCTACACTTTTAAGTATAAATTAAGGTTGTCTTCCTAACCCTTTAACTCAGTCACCTTGTTTTAGAGGGGAAAGTTAGACTGGGGTTATTGAATTAACTTTGCAACTATGCTCAGTTTAATTTGTATTCCACATTCAAATGCACTGGATAAAAATGGGGGGAGCAAGTAACTCCTAATATAAATATCAGAATGTTTATTAGTATAAATATAATAAATGCTGTATAAATATTATTGCGGCAAAAGGACTCACAGCTCTATTTAGAAAGCATATTTTTGTAGGCACTCTTGTCCTTTTTACCTGTCTGCCACCAATAAATCTAAGAACATACTCAGCTGTTGAGTGAAATCTCACTTGTTCCAGCATAAAATATATGCTTCATAAATCATGTAATGTAAGCCTGTTGTTTGAACAGTGTTTTGATGTTTAAATAAAAAACTAGGACTGTACTATGAGGTACGCCAATAAATATTATCTGTCTATCATATCTCCAAGTTGTGGTTTCAAAGAACATCAGGAGCTAAGTGTGCAATCTCTTAGCTTGTTGTCCTTCAAAATCCATAAGTTCCCATCTTGACCACACACACAAAATAAAAATAAATTATGAGCATTTCTCCTAAATCTTCAATTCCATTTGGCCTGTTCTTCAACACTCCTCCTGGAAGAGAAGCAAAGGACTAAAGGAGTCGACCTGTGTTGGGTTAGGAAAGGATGGTTCTTGATCCAAGGAGATTTCAAGAAAGAGACTGGGTCACAGCAGCATTCACAAACGTTGTGCTAAGGAGTTCTGAAACTAACACATCCAACTCTTTATTTCACTGGGGCTTTGGCAATCATCTTAAGAAGGTGATCATTTCAACTCATAAACTAGTTAAATTGAGAGTCTGGGGTTGACGCTATACTTCAGGTTTAATGTCTGAGGAGATTCTTAGTCATCCAGGCCATAATTGTCTCAAGGGTGCTTTTTTTCTTCAAAAGGCAACTGGACTGTTGTTGTTTTTTTCTTGAGAAAGAAGAAAACTTTACACATTAGGTTCCTACCCCACTAAGTTGACTTTCCAAAGAAGGAGCTTTCCAAATCAAGCTATTTCACATTCCCAGGTGGCCAGCACAAAATGTGTGCACAAATGGCCTAAATTTAAAGCTTTTAGCATCAAAATTCTGAAGACTAATCTTTCTGTTCAGTTCCTGCCGATTATTAGATCTTTCATCTCTGTTTCGTGTTTGTCCTTCCATTCCTTCTCTGTTAGTTCCTTCATACTGGCATGCCTACATTAAAACGATTTTCATTCCTCAATTTTATTCCCACGGGGAGGGGGTACATTCTGTCGTATCTACTCTATTTGCTTTTCCTGGTCCACCCGTGGTCGATACAATTCTTTCTTTCTACATGTTTGAGTCCCAAACTACTTCGTGTTTTCACCTATGCGAAGCCTGCCTTCCAAAGCTCCCAGCTGTGTAAAATAAAATCAGTAAAGCAAACCAGAATGGGAAATTCTGCTCCGTTCTGCAGAAGGATCTGCCTTGAAGACAGAGCTCCCCCTTCCTAAATGCATGTGAAGCGTTCCCTATTAAAACAAGCCTCTCATCCTTGTTCAAACAGAAGCAAATTACACAATGATGGCAGATGAGAATAAACATGCTATCTGGGTAAGGAGAACAAGGGAGTCTCTGGATTATAAACCGCACAGTGGAATTTTCCTTGAAAAGGTAACACTTTTTTTTAGAAGCATTTGATAGCAATGGAGGCCTAATGAGTCAAAACAGGAAAGTAAATTAGGATATCATTCACAACAAATTATTATCTTTCTTGAAATGCCATCGGATTGAGCTGGGTACTATGATGCACTAAATAGCTAGTCTCACTGACTGTGTCACAATCAAAACACTTCCCCTCCCTCTCCCCCCAAAATGTTGTTTAGTTGTCAACTTGATGAAAGATATAAATAATGAGAGTGCATTTGTTACTGTGGAACTGCACCCTAATTCAGCCACAGATATCCACTGGTCACAACTATCTTTGTAAGTGAAACAACCCCAATGGGAGCAGATTTCTGAACTGAATGTGTGGTGGGGGGGGTCAAAGAGAATTGGGGGGGGGTCTGTTTGAATATATACATGTCACTGAAAATTGCAGGCAGTGATAGAAAAGGGTTTTGCAAAAATATTGCCGTACGTTGGCAAGATGGGGTTCTTTTGAGTGATAAAGTTTTCTACTTCAAAAACTGTTAGTGGAGAAACGCTTTCCATAAACCGATTTGCCTTACCTACAGTGTCAGAATCAAGCATCAAAATACATCAATAATCTGTGCTGGACTATACATTGACAGATAAGGGGGCTCCTGCATTCCTGGGCACACAGTGGGAGAGGAATTTAAAGAAATTGTGAGGTTTCCTTCCAATCAAACCCAAACATGTTTATGCCCAAGTTACATTTCTATCAAATTCCAAAGATCTGTCCAATTTTTTCAGAGAGTCCCAATCAATCATAAACATCCACTAAATGCCTTACACACTCTAACAATATTGTGGCAGCCTACCCAGGAAAGAAATCATCTGGTTGCAACCTTTTACCATAGTTTTTCCAATTATTGTTTTGCTTGATTTAGAATATTCTTGGACAGTCAATTGCAGAAACAGTTGTCTCAGTTATCTGCTATCTGTCTCTCTCTTTCCAAACACGGCTTCTCTTTCAATTGAGCACCGAGTCACCAATCAATCCTTCCAAAAAGGCAAGGGTAAAATTCCCCAAGCTTTTTAAAGGAATCACTAAAGCCAAATGAATAACGGGCGATTGTATTCTACACCCTCAAATCGGGGCAAAACGTCAGCAACAGTTTGGTAAGATCTTATCCAAAGTTTCTCACACGGCTGTCCGAGAAAGAAAGAAAGAAAGAAAGAAAGAAAGAAAGAAAGAAAGAAAGAAAGAAAGAAAGAAAGAAAGAAAGAAAGAAAGAACAGGGCAGGAAGAGCCAGTGTCCCAGTTCAACCCTCCTGTGAATCCCACGAATGCGGCTTCTTTTGTTTTGAAGTAATTAACCCTTCTCCCATCACAAATCCCCATCACCCACAGCCTTCAATTCCAATTTTAAAACATTTTGTTGCCTCAAGAAAAAGAAGATCCTCCTTTGGTTGGAAAATCAACCAAGGAGAGAAGCAACCTAGAACTAAGGGGGTTGGGAATTCAGAACCGTGAGAACAATGAACCAACGGAACAGCTTGTCTTCAGAGGTTGTGAGGGCTCCATCACTGAAGGCTTTCAAACAGGGACTGGATAACCTTCTCAGGCACTACAATTCCCCCAAGTATGGACCGTTCTGTCAGGATGGAGCCCACCGAGACACACACCCCTCCCGTTGGCTTCTCTCTCTCTCTCTCTCTCTCTCTCTCTCTCCCTCTCTCTTTCTCTCTTTCTCTCCCTCTCTCCCTCTCTCTCTCTCTCATCTTTGCACAGTTACTGAACACACTTCTGGCTGGTGAATTACATATACAAAGGACATCAGAATAATCAGGGGGAACTCTACTGAAAAGTTTGGTGGTGGGAAAAACAGGCTAGATTCCCCTCCCACTAAGCCTAAGGCAGCAAAAGAGCAGGAAAGCACAGGGATGGAAGGGGCTCCCCTGAGACAATGAAGACCAGCCACCCCATTGCAGAAATGACATTTTCAGGCTTCCCTGAGCGATGGGTGGATGCCCACCTACTCTGCTTGAAGGTGGCCAAAGGGTTCCCTTCCCAAGAGCCACAACTTTCAAATGGTTGCCAGTATCAGTGTCCCCTTTTTCCTAATTTACCTGTTCTGGAACCAGAGAAACAGGTGTCGAGATACTTTTGTTCCAAAAAGTTTTTCACGAGGACTGCAGAGTTTTTAGCCATCAAGTAATAAGGGGAAAAGAGTCATCCTATATACTTATTTAAATAATAATAATAATAATTGCCTAAAAACAAATCCACATCTGCCTTTGCAAATGAGCTTTCTTACTCTTTGTTCACCTTAAGTAATTCAGTTAATTAAAGATGGCCATGCAAGGCCTACTCTGCTCTTATTCCAAGTTCTGTTTCTTTTTCTTTTTTTTTTCCTCCTCTTATAATTTTACTTGGTCAAGACAGAGGAAGATACATCAGAGCCAAACTCAAATCGCTGCTCAATTTTCAAACAAGTTAAATTGAAAATAAACCAGGAAGAGGCTTCTCTACCTGGCTGTATGTGACATCTGAATATATCGGCGCTTATATTAAGCATCCCTTACAAACAACTCAGTTTAAGACAAGGCTGGAATCAACTTTGTCATTCATTCTCTTAACAGGGTAATATAAAATCTGTGTAACTTTTTGGAGCCAAGTAACACCAACAGGATATAAATGCGAGAACTTTTATATGTTATAAAGCCCTTTAACTAATTCATAAGGGGGGAGGGGGGGAATCCTCATGTCCAGGAATTATTTATTATTTAAATCTTTATTAAAACCGTGAACTCTCAAAAGCTGTCTTGCTGACCTCTGTGAAAAGCCAGACCTATGGAAAATCTCCCATTCCAATTTTACAGCCCCTCTCTCTCTAGGTGCCCAAGGAGGGTTATGCAGTTATATTTCTCAACCTTACACAGATTACAATTCTCACGACTCTGATTTAAACAGCCAATTAGCGTGGGTTTTAGGCAGAGACTGAGCAAAAGATTACAGATCTGGGCAGGCAGTCCTTTTGACCCCATGTTTCCTTAAATCAAACCCAGACAGTAGTGCAAGTTATTTCTGTCCCCTTCTTGACCCCCTCAGCAGTTCTCAAACTACCCCTGCCCTGTTCCGTGCCCTACACATTCTATCCTAGCCCTTTGTCCGGATTTGGGTGAGAAACCCCACCGTGAGGATCCTTAGAGAGACTTTTCAGGATGTTGGAGGCTTTGCAAGACATCGCTACCGGCTGACACGCGTGATAAAACTACAGCAAAGAGATTTATACTTATCCCATTCCTGAGTTATGCCTCGTTTCCCTCGCCCCCCCCCCTCCGCCCCGCCAAAAAACCCTGCTCAAAATAATAATAGAAATGGGTCGAGGCTGTGTCTTTCGACACCCGCGGGGCGAAGCTGCAAGCGGGAACGCTTCGTCCCGTCTGAAAAGGCGCCGGTTCCATCTAAGTTACTCTTGAACTGGCCGCCGCGCGTGTAGTAGACCCTTTCGGGGTACCGGGAGGCGGAGAGACCCGCGCTCAGCTCCGGCGGAGAATCCTCCGGGAGGGACCCCGTCCAATCTGGCGACCCACGTAGCCCGAGAAAGGAGGAATCAGTCTAAAAGGGAAAACAGGCGCGGGGGCGGTTTGGAAAGACTTTGAAGGGATCCACGGCGCCAAGGATGAAAACTTCAAAAAGACTTCAAAAACTCGGAACTGGACGCGGAACTTTTCCACAGCCTCCCCATCCCACCTCCGACCTTTCTTTCTTTCTTTCTTTCTTTCTTTCTTTCTTTTTCTTTCTTTCTTTCTTTCTTTCTTTCTTTCTTTCTTTCTTTCTTTCTTCCTTCCTTCCTTCCTTCCTTCCTTCCTTCCTTTTCTTTCTTTCTTTCTCCTTCTCTTTCCTTCCTTCCTTTTTCTCTTTCTTTTTCTTTTCTTTCTTTTTCCTTCCTTCCTTTCTCTTTATTTCTCCTTCCTTCCTTCCTTCCTTCCTTCCTTCCTTCCTTCCTCCCTCTCTCTTCCTTGCAGCGAGGGCTTTCGAATGCCGCCTCTCCTTCCGAGGAGCCCAAAGACACCTCCCCCCCACCAGCCCGGCGACTCTCCCCAACTTTGCAGCGCGCGGGACGAGGCCCGCCTCGCGAAACGAAGGCGCGGGATTCCCGGGCACCCCGAGACACACACACACACACACACACACACTCACACGCAGACCGGCCCCTCCTCTCTCTCCCCCTCGCTCCCCTCCCCACACGGGAGCTGCTCCTGCCCGCGGCGCTCACCTGGCGTTGGTGCAGTCGTTGTAGAGCGTCTCGAAGTCCCTCCTGGAGATGAGTTTGCACCGGTTGACGCCGGGCTGGATGGCCCCCAAGCCGCGCAGGATGCGCACCTGCTCCACGTTGCAGACCACCGGCGTGATCTCCAGGCGCTTGAGCTTGGTGTAGACCGTGTGCAAGCCGCCCACCAGGTGCTTGAGGAAGAGGTCGAAGGCCTGAGGCAGGCAGATCAGCTCGCAGCCCTCCACCGAGAAGGAGGCCAACTGGGCGCCGCGCAGCTCCACCATCTTGCACTCGTTGTTCTGCGGCGTGTTCTCCACCGGCGAAGGCGTCGAGTAGACCGGTTTGCCCGAAGGCGTCGGCGGGACGCCGCCTGCCGCGCCCGGACACGGCACGGGAACCGGAGCCGGAGCCGGAGGCGAACTGCCCTCCGCACCTCCTGAAGCCGATGCCGCCGCCGCCGCAGCAGCGCAGCAGCAGCGGCAGCGGCAGCCGCGCCGGGCTCCGGGCGGAAGAGGCCGGGGACGGTGGTGGGGGCGGCGGCGGGGGCGGCCGGAGCGGTCGGGGCGGGCGGCGGGGAGGGGCGGCTGCCGGGGGCGCGGGGGGCGGCGGCAGAGGGGGCGCCGGCTGCGCGGCGGGGATGAGCGGCGCCGGCATCGCCATGGTCACATCAGAGGAGCCGGGTTAAGGCGAGGGGCGCTCCGGGCGCTGCCCCGCCGCGGTCCGCGCCAACTTGAGCCGAGCACCGGCTGCTGCTGCTGCTGCTGCTGCTGTTGCTGCTGCTGCTGCTGCTGCTGCTGCCGCCTGGCGGGACCCGCTCCGAGCTCTGCGGCTCCGGCGGCTGCTGCGGCTGCGGCTCCGGTCCACCCTCTCGCCGCGCCCCGCGCGCTCTGCCCGCCCGCCCGGCTCTCCCTCCGGCCGCGGCGCGCGTTGCTGTTGTTGTCACTCGGTGCAAGAGCGACGGGGGCGGAGCTCCGCAACTTGCGAAGCCCCTTCAAGCCCAGCCGGAGTCTCTCTTCCTCCTCCTCCTCCTCCCCCACCCACCCACCCACCTACCCTCCGCCCGGCTCGGGGCGCTTGCGGAGGCCAATCTGGAGGTGGGGTGGGGGTGGAGCGGGAGGGTCTCTGGCGGGGCCGCTTTGCCCAGCCAGCCCCGAGCCGCGTAATGGCCCGGGGGCAGAGAAGGTGGGGGGTTGGACTGTGGCGCCCCTCCTTCTGGGCAGCGGGGCGGGGCCGGCAATTTGCTCCTCCCGCTTCTCCCTCCCTCTTTGAAAGACCGGGAGGGCTGTGCTTGGGGCGGGGGGAGGTTGTCCTCGGGAAGTTCCTGATGGGACCCCGCTGGGCAGGGCCACCCGGCTCCCGAGCTGCTTTCCAGGGTCCCCTTGGGAAGAAAAGGGTCCGGTGGGCGGTGGAAGAAGGCGAGGGACCTCCTCCCGCCCCCTGTCCCGTCCCGTCCCTCCTCTTGTCCCTTCCTCCCCTCCCGGCTTAAGAGAGAAAGATCCGCCTCCCCGGCCACCGAGCTGCCACCCAGCGCCGCGTCTCCCGGCCAGCGCGCGCTTGCGACTTGGGAACGGGCCAAGCGACTTTAAAACCGAGCGGAGGCCAGAGATAGCCGGAATTACCCTCCACACCACACACACGCGCGCGCACACACACACACACACACACACACACACACAGAGAGAGAGAGAGAGAGAGAGTTGGCAGCTGTCCACCCCCCACCCTTGGAGTCCCGATGCGCGCACGCGGGGGCTGCTTAAGGGAGGAGGCCTTTCACTTTTCCCCCGGGGAGGGAGGGGGGAGGCGTGTCACTTTCACTTGCAGGCAGCAGCGCGGCCTCTCCTTTCCCTTCCCACCCACCCACTCACTCCGCTCGTGCGAGCGAACCGGCAGGCTCCAGGCTTTGCCCCCATCCCTCACCTCCTTCCAACCCCCCTCCACCCCGCCAGCGGCAGAAACTTCGCCGCACGTGGGGACGAGTGGAGGGCGGGTGGGAGAGCAGCGACGCCGCTCAAAGCTGAGAAAGCGCCATCCTTGCTTTTGCGCTCCGGGAAGAGTTCGTGTTTTTTGTTTTTTTCTCCCAGGAATGGGATGCTCCTCGTGCGATTTCCTTTGGGAAGTTTTCTCTTCCCGGCTTCAGCCTTTGCTCCGAATCCTCCCCGCCCGTCCCCCCCGCCACCCCACAGATTCACTTCTGGAAAGGATGCTTGTGTAACTCTTTTCCTAACCGTTGCTGGGGTGGAGAGGGGAGGGGGCAGCGTGCAGCGTGAACGAGAGGCTCCTTTCCTTTCTCCCTGAGCGCAAAAAAACCGTCTGCCTTCTTCTCTCTTGGACGGAGCGAGCAAGGCTCGCGTTAAGATCCTAAGCGCGTTGTGGAAACCGATCTGGATCTCGTTGGAGAAAGGTAGCAAATGAATGAACTGGACTTTTTAGGAAACTCGACGCTTTCTGGAAAGTTGGTGAGCAGGAAAATAGACATCCTTTCCGCTTTCTCCCAGCGTGGGTATCTCATTATCCCTCCCTGTAAGAAGTCACAACCACAAAGCCAAGGGGAAAAAAAAGGACCAGTTTCTTGCGCCTGATCAGTGGCGGCCCTTTCGCTCTCAGAACTCTCTCCTTTGCGCTCGTCCACGGTCCAGCGACCGAGCCTCCCCGCGTGGAAATAAGGAGGCCTTCTCTCCTCCCCCGCCACGCGCCCCCCAGCCCCCAACGGTGAGCTGCACATGCGCCAGACTGCTCCGGCCAGCTCGCCATCCGAGTGCAGCCAGAACGATGCGCAGGAAAAAGCCACAGTAGGAAGTAAAGATTTCTCCCCCGGCCCCCCCACTCTGAAATAATTAATGTCGCAATCAGTGTGGTGCACCCTTGGAGACAAATTGGTTGGGGAGGTGGAAAGATATTAAGAAACAACTCGACTGTTTTTCGTCCAGTTTTATTTTTATTTTATTTTTTTCCCCTGAAAAAGGCAGATCGCTCAATGGTGTCACAAAGAAAGGGAGAGGAATTGTGTGCCAGCCTGAGAAAGGCGAAGCTGCCTCTCTAAAGCATTTTGGTGGCTTTGTAAGTTTGGGGGAAAGGGGCGGGGGTGTCAATCAAGAATTATATCCAGAATACCCCAAATGTTAAAACTTACTTAACTCTGGTGTGGAGGCTTCATTCCATCTGGATTGCCTTGTGGCTTGTTGTCATTCTGCACCGACCTAACAGTTTCAGGTTATCCGCGGGGCGGGAGGGGGGACTGAGCCACATGAGGCCTGATGGATGGGAGAACACCAGGAGTGAAGGGAAGATAGATCTAGGCAAGGAAACTCGGCCGGAACAATCCGAAACTCTTCCAGGAACAATCACGACCTGTGTTGAGCAGGAGTCAGGAAAACACGAAGGAAATTTTTTTTTAATCCTTTTTTTTAAGGATTTTTTTTTAAGAACCTTCAGCCTGGGTTGAGCGAGTCTTCCCTGCAGGAACGTTCACTCCACAGGAAAGAAATTGCAAGTGATCATTTTGCAAGATTCAGGTGTTTATTTTAAATATTTTAAACTCCTTTTTTTAAAAAAAAAATCCTTTAAAACCAGATAAGTTATTTTGATTTCCATTCCCTTCTTCAATGGCGAGGAACCGCCTCCGTTTTAAGCAAGCTAATCTAAAATAATCGCGCCCTTCAAAACAAAAGAAAATAAAAAAAACATAACCATTTTTCGGCCTTTCAATTTGCATGGATTCCAGCCCAAATCGCTTGTCCTTCATAAAGGCCCGTTTTTCCAACCGTGCGTTTAATCAAGTCACGTTTTAAAGCTGGATCCGCGGAGATATCAAAGCACGGGAAACCGGCCGAAAGAGGAGGATAAAAATTGGGAGCCTGCACGTGAGGAAAGAAACAATCTTGGTTTTGTTTGGGTTTAATCTTGGTTCACATGGAGAACTAGAATAGGGATTCGCGCGCCCCGGTTCTTTCTTAGGGAGAAAAACGTGCCGCGATCCTGAAGCTGCAAAAAGGAACAAAATCTCTGCTTGCTTTTCCACGCTTGCCCCGATCCCGACCGGGCTAGCAAAGGGGACGACGACGAATGTTTCGACCCGCCAGCGCCGACTTTAGGATCCCGCGCGGATTCCGCGCAAAGCCCTCCTCCCCCTCCCCCCCAAAAAAACCAAGACGGGGACGAAAGGAAAAGCGGGAATCGGTTTTGATTATTTCCCTTTAATGAAGACGCCCCCAGCGGCCTCTCCTCCCCAGCGTGCCCGGGCCACCCCCCCTTCCCACCGCCCTTCTCCCCGATTCCTGGGTAGCAGGAATGATTTGCGACTTCGCCCCGTTTGTCACGCAGGAGTGACGCCGCTCAAAATCCGGCCGCCTGTTTAAAAATTCAAAGACCTGCAAATCGCTCTGTTTGTCCTTTGATGGGGCCTCTGCTGATTAAAACGCGACCAAGAAGGCTTAATTGCCGCACTAATTAAGAAGGTCTTTAATTTCTTTTCCTGGAATATTTGTTTGAAGCGATGGGGTGGGTTTTTTTTTTTCCTCTGCTGCTCTGCACGGCTTGTTCAAGGGGACAAGCGTCTCTCTCTCTCTCTCTCTCTCTCCCCCCTTCCCCTTTTCCTTCCCTCTTTCCGTCTCTGCTTCTCCCCCTCCCTCTGACCCCGGCAGCGAATGAAAGAAAATAGTCAGGCGAGTCTAGAATTGGTGTGTGTGTGTGTGTGTGTGTGTGTGTGTGTGTGTGTGAGAGAGAGAGAGAGAGAGATATTTATGGCTGGCCGGACCAGAGGGCCAGCGCACGAGGTTTGGAAAGCCCGCCCGAGGAACGTGGGAAAGGCGCAACGGTCCGGCCCTGCTTTGCGCCGTTCTATCCTTTTCGACGGAAAAGGGCCTTCCTTAAGGCCACCCGAGGCAAATCCTTCGGGATTGTCAATAGGCCAAGCTTTGTGGAGTGGACGGAGCTGGGTGGTTGGGTGAGGGTGCTCAGGCGTTCTCTCTCTCTCCTCCCCCACTCCTCTTTAAAAGAAGCCCACCTCCCCATCTCCTTTTGGGTTCCTCCTGTCTCAGGCGCAGAGAGACCCACAAGAGGTCTCAGGCAGCTTTGCAGCGCTGGGAGATGTTCCTCGAAGCTGCGCTGAAGCAGCGGGGCGCAGGCCGGGCGATGCCCACCTTGGACCAATGTTTTTGCAAAAGCTGATTCTCGTTCCCAGGGGACAACGCGAGGTGACAGTTAACCATCTTCCCGGATCAGGACCCGGCGGCTTCCCAAGGGAATAGAATAGAATAGAATAGAATAGAATAGAATAGAATAGAATAGAATAGAATAGAATAGAAATTCTTTATTGGCCAAGCGTGATTGGACACACAAGGAATTTGTCTTTGGTGCAAATGCTCTCAGTGTACATAAAAGAAAAGATACACTCGTCAAGAGTCAAGAATCATCAGGTACAACACTTAATGATCGTCATAGGGTACAATAAGCAATCAAATCATACTAGGAAACAGTCCATATAAATCGTTAGGATACAAGCGACAAAGTTAGTCATACAGTCACAAGTGGGAGGGGATGGGTGATAAGGAGTGATGAGAAGATTAATAGTAATAGTCCTGCAGACTTTGTACAATGTTGAGGGAATTATTTGTTTAGCAGAGTGATGGCGTTGGAGGGGGGGGGGATTGTCCTTGTGTCTAGTTGTTCTCTGTAGTTTTGAGGGTAGAAATTGAAACCGTTTATGTCCGGGATGTGAGGGGTCTGTAAATATTTTCACAGCCCCTCTTGTTGACTCGTGCAGTATACAGGTCCTCGATTGAAGGCAGATTGATAGCCGTTGGGTTTTGTTTTTTTTTCTTCTGTCTCTGTAAACCCTGCCCCGTCCGCTTTGATGCGACGGAGTTGGGGTGCTCCAGACCCCGTCGATTGGAGTCGTCTGAACTAGAGACAAGGCCCTCTTAGAAGAGCCAACTCCAGAGGCGTCTGACTCCCGGCCTCGTTCAAAAGATGGCTAAAACAAAAAAAAAAATTCTCCTCTCCGGCCACCAGGGGGGAGGCGGTGGCTAGGTGGTCAGGGACCTCTTAGAATTTGGTAGGCTGGATATTTTTCTCCACCCGATGTGAGATTTCCCCCCCCCACGCCCCCGCGCGCTTTTTCTTGGGTGGGTTCTGCACTCTTCGCTGCTTGTAAGCCGCCTGGAGTCACCCTAGAGCCGGGCGGCCTTAACAATTTTATATAAATCAGTGAGGCCGAGACGTTTTAAAGAAGAGGTTGGACAACCACTTGTCTGTAATGGTGTACGGCTTCCTCCTGAGCCCGGGGTTGGACTAGATGACCTCCAAGGTCCCTTCCAACTCTGTTGTTTCTGGGTTGGTTTGGTTTTTTCCCCCCTATAGCTAAAGCGGGATGAGAACGCGCGATGGATTGGGCGCCTCCTGCGTCTTTCTGGACGTTGGATATAGCCACGAGTTTCCGGGGAGTCGCAATCTTTGCCAGAACCCCACTGGATCGGGTCTTTCTGCTTTTGGCCCCAGCAGGGGAGAAGAGAGGGTCGGCGGGAAAGAAAGGGGCGGGGAAGGGGGGGAGATCCTCACGCCCACCGGCCGGTCTGGATCCCCATGAAAGCAGAAGATTTTATTTTATTTATTTATTTATGAAGATCCACCACCACCACCCCAAAAAAATCAGGGGTCCCGGGATCAGGCTGGGATACCTGGCGGGTCTTGTTGTCATCGAGAGGAAAAAAACTCCTGAGGTTTGGTTTCCACCTCTCTCTTTCGAAGCCCCCAAGCTCGCCCCCCCGCCTCGCGCGCGCAGCAAACGAGCCCCAGCAGGGATCTCTTCCCGTTGAAAGTTACTAGGCGGGACGGAGATCCTCCCGATCCTCTTGTTGTGCTCCCCCAGCCCCGAGCATTCCTCGGCCGGCCGGCTAGATAGCAGGAACGCCTGGCTCCAAAAAAAGAGAGAGAGAGAGAGAGAGAGAGAGACCACGCACAGCTGTCCCGTTCTCCCCTCCCTTTTAAACAGCAGTTGGAGAAGGCGAAGGGCCCTCCGCCCCCATCGCTGGCCAGAAGAAGCTTCTGCTCAGCAAAGGCCAAGTCCCGACAAGCGCAAGGCGGGCAGCAGAGAGAGCCTCGGCCTGCCCTCCCACCACCACCACCACCGCCGCCTTTCTCCGCAAGAGACTTGGCCGTAGGAGCGAGTGGATTTCCACTCCTTCGTTCGAGCAAAAGGAATCTCCAATACAGGAGAATCTTGGTAGCTCAGGGTTGACATGTGGGGTCCTTGGCCCTCTCTGAGCTGGGTCGTTTTCTTGCAGACGTTTCATTGCTCGTACTGGGTAATATCATCAGTGCTAGAAGGAGTGGGATTTGGAGGAGGAGGAAGAGGAAGAGGGAGGAGGAGAAGGAGGAGGAGGAGGAGGAGAAGGGGAGGAGAAGAAGAAGAGGAGGAGGAGGAGGAGGGAGGAGGGGGTGGGAGTGGTGGTGATTGTGGGGCCCTTGGTGCTCTCTGAGCTTGCTCGTTTTCTTGCAGACGTTTCATTGCTCTAACTGGGTAATATCATCAAGTGCTAGAAGGAGTGGCATTGGAGGAGGAGGAAGAGGAAGAGGGAGGAGGAGGAGGAAGAAGGAGGAGGAGGAGGAGAAGGGGAGGAGAAGAAGAAGAAGAGAGGAGGAGGAGGAGGAGGAGGGGGAGTGGTGGTGATTGTGGGGCCCTTGGTGCTCTCTGAGCTGCTCGTTTTCTTGCAGACGTTTCATTGCTCTAACTGGGTAATATCATCAGTGCTAGAAGGAGTGGGATTTGGAGGAGGAGGAAGAGGAAGAGGAAGGAGGGGAGGAGGAGGAGGAGGAGGAGGAGGAGAAGAGGAGAGAGGAGGAGGAGAAGGGGAAAAGAGGAGGAGGAGGAGGAGGAGGGAGGAGGAGGAGGAGGAGGAGAAGGAGAAGTGATTGTGGGGTCCTTGGCGCTTTCTGAGCTTGCTCGTTTTTTTTGCAGACGTTTCATTGCCCTAACTAGGTAACATCATCAGTGCTAATAAGGAGTGCTGTTTGCTACCTGTTTATATTCTGGTGACTTGCCTGTCCATGTGGATGGACAATGGTCTTAGAGATTCTTTGGCTGGGCTGTTGAATCTTTAAAACCACCTCCTCACCCGCAGAGAGAGGCAAGACACCAGAATATAAATTGACAACGACCAGCACTCCTCAATAGCACTGATGATGCTACCTAGTTGGGTCATGAAACGTCCGCAAGAAAACAAGCAAACTCAGAGAGCGACCAAGGAACCTCTCCAAGATATCTCCCGCTGCCTTTGGTTTCCAGGCTGCTCCGAGCAGGCCTATTATGGAGCGGGGAGGCGGTTCTTCTCAGGGAGGATTCCCCCCCCCTCCGCGCAAATCGTTTCTCTTGGCTTCCAGACGGTCGGTCCTAGGAGCGCTGCTTAGGATTTCCGGCCCAGCCAGAACCCCCCCACCCTTTGCGGCTCGCCTTTCCCCTCTCGGTTCGAGCCCTGAACCGAGCCTCGGGGGGAGTCACCGCTCTTTAGGATCGCAACTACTTTGCCCGAGAGGGGCTCCGGGAGTGGCTGCCACCCGGGGCGAGATGCGCTGGCGGCGCGCGCTGTTTTCCCCACCTCCAACCTCTCTCCAAGTCCGCGCGCGACCCTCGTTTAACCGCCTAGCTCCCAAGGCGATTTGGGGAAGGGGAATTTCTCCCCCCCCTTTCCTTCCCCCCACCTCATCCAGCCACCCCACCACTGCGCTGCGCTACTTTCCAACTGGGCCGAGAGAGCCTCTTCTTCCCCATTGGAGACTTTCAGGAGCGGGGAAAGTGGGTTCACTCTCGCCTGCCTCCCCCTTCCCTTTGCGCTCCGGGTTGCTAAATTGTTGCATGGGGGGGGGGGTCCTGCACGCATGCACCCCCACCATCCAGGAGGGACTATCCCGATCCTTCCTTGCGACCTGATAGGATCGGGATGCCTCCCCGGATCTCTTGTTGAACGTTGAAAGTTGGATTTGGGGGGGGAGGCGCGAAGGAGAATCAGAATCAGAATAGAGCTGGAAGGGACTTTGGAGGTCTTCTAGTCCAACCCTCTGCTGAAGAAGGAGACCCTATTCCATTTCAGACAAGAGACTGTCCAGTCTCTTCTTAGAAACCTCCACTGATGAAGCACCCACGTCTGAAGTCAAGCCGGTTCCACTGGTTAATTGTTCTCCCTGTTACGAAGTTTTTTCCTTAGTTCAACGTTGCTTCTCGCCTTGATTAATTTCCATGCGTTGTTTATTGTCCTGCTTTCTGGTGCTTTGAAAAAGAAGTTGTGGCAGCCCCTCTTCTTTGTGGCAGCCCCTCAAAATACAAGAATCCTGCTACCGTGTCCTCCCCTGCTCCTTCTTTTCTCTAAATTGCAACCCCAAATCCTGCACACCTTCACTAAAAACCTTCTGTTTGGGTCTCCAGCGGAGCGAACGGAGGACCCAGCGAACCCCCTCGCTTTAGACTCCCAGGTTCGTCGAACTTTGCACCGACCCTCAACTTCGCCCCGGCTTTTCCTCCAGGTGGAACTGCTTCAGGATCGCCCCAGCCTTGTCCCATTGGCTTCCGAGTCTCGTCTGCCCGATCCTAAGACATCCCCCACCCCCGCCGCGTCGCCTTCCCTTCTGACCTCGTAATGGTTGCAAAAACCATCGCCAACTTTCTCTCCCCACCTAGTTGAAAACGCTTCTCGACTGTATTAGCTTTGTTCTCTTTGACTCTTTGACACACACACACACACACATACCCGCGCCGTGGCATCAACGTTAAGACCCGTGTTTTGTGTACCGTGTGAACCCGTTCGACCCCCAGCTCGCCCTTCTGCGGACCCCACCTTTCCCTCTCCTTTTAAAGCTCGGGAGGCGAAGCGCTCCGGTGTGACGGTTCGTTACCTGCGGTTATTTAAAAGAAAAAAAGAAAAAGGAAAAAGAAAAACAGGCTAAGCCAATTCTATAAACCTTCCGCAAATTAAAATACTTGGGAGGGAAGTCGAGAAGGCTCCGTAATGGAAGTGCTGACACCATCTTAACGGCGGCGTTGTAAACGGCCACGCTATAATATCCATTAAGCCGAAAGAAAAAATAAGATGGTTGATCAATAATTTATACCGAGAGTACCAACGGCAGACATAATAACTCGTAATGATTGCAAAGCCATCGCTCGCCGCCCCCTCCCTACCCCCGGCCACTCCACGCAAAAGGCCTGCGGAAGAAACTCCAAACCAGCCTCACGCGCGATGCCCGCAACGGCCTCCTTCCCTCGGGCTGAGCGTGGGGATTTCCACTCCCACCCCCATCCCACCCACCCACCCACGCACCTCCACCACCCCGCCCGTGATGACGTCCCTCGGAGCGGCCGCCGAGCCTCGCCCGGGACTTAAGCAAGGCTTGAAGCCCGTCGGAAGAGACGCGCGGCTGCGGAGAGACGCGGAAGGTCGCGCAGCTCCGAGCGCGCGAGACCGGAGCGACCCGGATTATTATTATTATTATTTGGCTTCAAAGCGAGATAAGGATCGCTCCGGTCGCTCATAAGGCTTAGCAGGCGTGTGTGTGTGTGGGGGGGGGGGGTTTGCTTAGCTCAGCGCAGCTCCAACCCCCCCTCCCCCCCTAGAAGATAGAGGGTGGGGGTCCCAGTCAAGGCTGGGGGGAGGCTTGGAGTCTTAGTGGACAACCAGTTAAATATTAGCCAACTTGCAGCCCAAAAAAAGCCAATGCAATCCTAAATTGCATTAACAGGGATACAATGAAGATCCAGTGAGATACTGACACCACTCTATAAAGCCTTAGTAAGACCACACCTAGAGTACTGCATCCAGTTTTGGTCACCACACTGTAAAAATGATGTTGAGACTCTAGTACAGAGAAGAGCAACCATAACTCATGGTTAACCTCACCAAATTTGATTGCAGGAAATAACGACTTCAGCAACAGAGTGGTCAATGTCTGGAATACTCTACCTGACTCTGTCCTTTAACCTTAGACTGTCTACTATTGACCTAAGAGGTCTCTGGGGGTGTGCATAAGCACACTAACGTGCCTACCGTTCCTGTCCTATAGTTTCTTTTAACTTTCTTAAATGTATCCATGTATTCATAACTATGTTTATACTTATACCCATTATCTTGTAAGCAATTGACAAATCAAATCAAATCAAATAAATAAATAAATAAATAAATAAATAAATAAATAAATAAATAAATAAATAAATAAATAAATAAATAAATAAACCAACCAACCAACCAACCAACCAACCAACCAACCAGCCAACCAACCAACCAACCAACCAACCAACCAACCAACCAACCAGGATGATTAGGGGAAGAGGTGGTATTCAGCAGGTTCTGACCAATTCTGCAGAACCAGTAGCAGACATTTTTAGTAGTTCAGCAAATGCCACCTCTGACTGGCCCCGCCCCCATCTCTTCTCTGCCTCCCATTGAGTCCCAGCTGATCGGCTGGGTCTTCTTTTGTTGCCCTGCACAGGAGAACGGAGCTGGAAAGCAGGTTAGTGGGGTGGGGAGGGAACGGGGATTTTGCAGGAACCTTCCCCTGCCACACCCACCAAGCCACGCCCACCAAACCGGTAGTAAAAAAAAAAAAAACTGAATCCCACCACTGATTAGGGGACTGGAGACTAAAAGATACAAAGAACGGTGGTGAAGAGAAGGACCAGGGGAGACGTGACAGCAAGTCTTCATATACTTGAGGGGATGCCACAGAGAGGAAGGGGTCAAGCCATTTTTCTAAAGCACCTGAAGGCCAAACAAGGAATAATGGATGGAAACTGAACAAGGAGAGATTCAACTTGGAAATAAGGAGAAATTTTCTGACAGTGAGAACGATCCACCCATGGAACAGAAGTTGCCCTCAGAAGTTGTGGGAGCTTCATCACTGGAGGCTTTCAAGAAGAGATTGGACTGCTATTTGTCAGAAATGGCGTAGGGTCTCCTGCTTGGGTAGGGGGTTGGACTAGATGACCTACAAGGTCCCTTCCAACTCTGTTAACCTGTTAAATCTGTTAAGGCCTTCATGACTGGATGCCATGAAGTCAGGGGACTAGCCTGCTGTCTTAATTCCTTAACCACCCACCCAATAATATTCCTTGGTCCTAAAAATCTGGCTTTGGATTTGGCCAACATCTGAGGCTACATCTGATCCAGCACTGTGCACTTCTGGGAGTGCTTGGATGGATAGTGTGGGCCACCATGCCAGGGTTGACTCTTAGAGACTAATCTTAGAGACTAATCTCTCTAGGGTGTTTTTTTTGCATCTGTTCTTCCAACAGTGCACTCATTCTGGCCTGAGTCAGTCCCTCCACCCTCTTCTCTCTCCCTTTAAGAATGAGTCTTAACCAGTTATATTTAGTCCCAGGGACATCTGCCAAAGTTCTTCAAGACATCTGATAAGAATGCACCTTCTCTTACTTGAAGTGCTGCCAACAACTAAAGTCCTAATTAGTCTTTCTAAAACCAAACAGAACAAATTCACTATGGAGCTTTCAGATTTCAATCTGATCAGAGTGAACGGCATTGCTTCCTGCAAAGGTTTTCCTACCTTGGCACTTCCTTTATACCTTAGGGGAGGGGCAATCACTTTCAAGCCGTAGTTCCGAGTCGCCCCATTTGTCTTAGCTGCTCTTGCCTTCTGGCACCTCTGTGAGAACAGGATCCCCTTGTTCCTCTGCCTTGTCGCTGCCAGATTCTGGAGGTTCTGGAGTCACCACATAACTCCTAGATGGTCCTGGCCACATCTCTGTATCGGGCACAGGACCCTCGTCCGAGTCCTCCCCAGATTCCCGGACTGGTCCCTGTTCTTCCCCACTGTCCGATTCTGCTGCCGTCTGCACAGGCTGCCAGCGAACCACAACACGTGGGCCCTGTATTTACCTGGCATCCGAAATGGGCCACGTGGGGACTCCTGGGAGGGGCGGGGCGGGGCGGGCAGGGCCAGCCAGGGGTGGGATTTACTGGTTCACCAAACCGGTCATTAAAAATGGTAAAATTAGCCACCCGTTTGCCTGAATCGGGGCAAACCGGTAGCAGCCTACAAATAATCATAAATATGTATCAGTTGCCAAGCATCCAGAATTTGATCATGTGACCATGGGAAAGCTGCAAGAGTCATAAGTGTGAAAAACAGTCATGGGCTGCTTTTTTCAGTGCTTTTTGTAACTTTGAACTATCACTAATCGAATGAGGACTACCTGCATGTTAAATCAGTTGGGCTTCTCTATATAAATGTATCTGATATTAATACAGCTGAGAAAGTCCAGAAATATTTCACAAGAAGAGTTCTCCACTCCTCTGCTCCTTGCAGAATACCTTATGCCACCAGACTTGAAATTCTAGACCTAGAAAACCTAGAACTATGCCACCTTCGGTCCGATCTAAGTATAATATATGAAATCATAAATTGTAATGTCCTTCCTGTCAATGAATACTTCAGCTTGTTATGTTCAACCATAACAATACAAGAGCAAACCATAGATACAAACTCAAGATTAACTGCACCAAACTTGATTGCAGGAAATACGACTTCAGCAACAGAGTGGTCAATGTCTGGAATACTCTACCTGACTCTGTGGTTTCTTCCCCAAACCCCCAAAACTGTAATCTTAGACTGTCTACTATTGACCTCACCCCTTTCCTAAGAGGTCTGTAGGGGGCGTGCATAAGCGCACCAATGTACCTACCGTCCCTGTCCTATTGTTTCTTTTATTTTTTTAAATTTTTCTTATATGTATCCATGTATTCATAACTATGTTTTTACTTATACCTATTATCTTATAATCGCTTGACAAACAAAATAAATAAAATAAATAAAATAAAATAAATAAACTTCTGAAAACTGGAAGGTTCTTTCTATCGGTCAAAAACAGGGGTGGGTATTTTTCCCACACAGGATGCTCAAAACCATTCTAGGTTGGATCCAAAAATTTCAAACAGTTTCTCCAACCTCTCGGCAGATTTGTACTCTCCTCTCCGAGACTTTTTCTTTTCTTTTCTTTTCTTTTCTTTTCTTTTCTTTTCTTTTCTTTCTCTCTTTCTTTCTTTCTTTCTTTCTTTCTTTCTTTCTTTCTTTCTTTCTTTCTTTCTTTCTTCTCTCTCTCTCTCTCTCTCTTTCTTTCTTTCTTTCTTTCTTTCTTTTTTTTGGCTGATATCCTTCAAAGGGCGTGCCTCTGCTACCTTGACCTGAAATTTGGAAAAAAAAACCTTTTGAATTTAGTCGCACTTGGAAAAGAACCAAGCTTATATTAAAAATGCCCTATTGCGTGCTTATCCAGTGATCCGTGAAAATATAGCTTCTTCTGGAAATGAGTAAAAAACAAAAAACAAACTGGGTGGCTGAATTGTGATCTGAAGGATGCTTGCTGACGAAGAAGAACATCTCAAATAAAGAGATTTCTTGCCTGGCATCAAAGAGAATGGAATAGAACAGAATAGAATAGAATAGAATGGAACGGAACGGAACGGAACGGAACGGAACAGAACAGAACAGAACAGAATAGAATAGAATAGAATGGAACGGAACGGAACGGAACGGAACGGAACGGAACGGAACAGAACAGAATAGAATAGAACAGAATAGAACGGAACGGAACGGAACGGAACGGAACGGAACAGAACAGAATAGAATAGAACAGAATAAGGAATGGAATGGAATGGAATGGAATGGAATAGAAGAATAGAATAGAATAGAATAGAATAGAATAGAATAGAATAGAATAGAATAGAATAGAATAGAATAGATTGAGAAAGAATGGAATGGAATGGAATGGAATAGAATAGAATAGAATAGAATAGAATAGAATAGAATAGAATAGAATAGAATAGAATAGAATAGAATAGAATAGAATAGATTGAGAAAGAATGGAATGGAATGGAATGGAATAGAATAGAATAGAATAGAATAGAATAAGGAATGGAACAGAATGGAAGGGAAGGGAATGGAGGGGAGGGGAGGAGAGTAGAGTAGAGTAGAGATTGGGATCTTGGAGGTCTTCTAGTCCAGCCCCTTGTTCAAGCAGGAGAACCTATAATATTCCAGATAAGTGACTGTCTAGTCTCTTCTTATGGAGCACCCATGATTTCTAGAGGGAAGCTGTTCCACTGGTTAATTGTCCTCACTGTTAGGAAGTTTCTCCTTAATTCCAGGTTGCTTCTCTCTTTGGTTAGTTGCCAACCATTGTTTGTTGTTTATTTTATTTATTTAATCCATTTGATTTGTCAATTGCTTACAAGATACAGGTATAAGAATAAACATAGTTTTGAATACATGAGGTGGATACTTATAAGAAAAATAAAAAGAAACAATAGGACAGGGACGGTAGGCACGACCCCTACTGCCCTCTGGTGTTTTGTAGAATAATTTGACCCCCCCTCTTCTTTGTGGCAGCCCCTCAGATACTGGAATAATGCTATCATGCTGCCCCTAATTCTTCTTTTCTTTTTCACTGGCCAAACCCAAATCCTGCAGCCGTTCTTCATATGTTTTTGTCTCCAGGCCTTTGACCATCTTAGTTGCTCTTCTTTGCACAAATTCCACAGTCTCAACATCTTTTTCGTAATGTGGTGACCAAATTTGGTTGCAGTATTCCAGGCGTGGTCTTACTAGAGTTTTATAAAGCGGCACTAAGACTTCATGTGATCTTGATTCTATGCCTCTGTTTATAAAACCCAGGATCATATTAGCTTTTTTGGCTGCTGCTGCACACGGCCGGCTCATATTCAGGTGATCATCCACGAGGACGTCAAAGTTCCTCTCGCAGTTACTGTTTTTGAGCCAGGTCTCACCTAATCTGTACTTCTACCTTTGATTTTTCCTGCCTAAATGGAAAACTTTGCCTTTCTCCACATTGAAATCCATGTTGTTGGACGAGGCCCATTGTTCAAGTTTGTCAAGATCTTTGGGGGATCCTGAGACTTATGAACACAATTGAGCCCCAAATTTCTGTTGCCTAAGGGAACCCATTTGAGGATCTTTCTTGCCACAGTTTTTAAGTGAATCCCTGCAAGTTGTTAAGTTAGCAACATGGTTATTAAGTGAATATCCTAAGCTTCTCCTTGCTTGTCACAAGGCTGCAAAAGGGGAATCACATAATCCCTGCAACCATCATAAATAAGAATCAGCATCCAGATGTTGACGATGTGACTATGGGGAGGCTACAACGTCATAATTTTTTTTTCCAGGGCTATTGTAACTTTGAATGTTGTTGTAAATTGAGGACTACCTGTAGAAGGGAGATCTTGTTAATCCAGATTCCAACCGCTTTTCCTAACCTGCTGACCACCAGACGTGGTAGCAAATTCCTCCAGAGATGGAAATTCCAGAGAGCTTTGGGCTGAACAGGATGAAGGAAAACAAGGACCAGATGAGACAGCAAGCTGGAAATCTCATACAACATAAATTAATAGGGCTGGAAGGGACCTCAGAGGCCTTCTAGTCCAACCCCCTTCCTTATTCAAATCAAGGGGATTCACAAGCTTTTCCCTCTGGTTGGTTTCCCTCTGGTGCAGAGGAGTCTATTGCTTCCTTCTGTGTTTCCCTGAAAATAAAACCTACCCCGAAAGTAAGTCCTAACTTGATTTTTTTACACTGTACCCAATATAAGCTCTACCCCAAAAATAAGCCCTAATAAAGACCCCCACCCACTCCAGGGTACACGAGTAAAAATTAAGCTAGGATGGTAATAGCAGGGTGGAGCTGCCCTACTACTTACCTTCGGACAGTTGCAGCCAGGCCTCACAAGCTCCGATACCTGCCTTGCCGGTCCATTTCTTCTGTGGTCAGCAAAACTTTCCTGACAGCCTCTGTGGCTGATAACAGAGCTCTGGATTGATCTGGAGTTCTCTTATCAGCTGCAGAGGCCTTCAGGAAAGCCTTCCCGGCCACAGAAGAAGTTCCTGAAGGCCTCTGACAGCGACAAGGAGGCAGGGCGAAGCATGCAAGTAAGGGGAGTCAGTGGATGACCCACCCACCTCAGAATATAAGACCTGGTTACCTTTTTTGGTGGCAAAAAAAATATAAGACAGGGTCTTATTTTCAGGAAGCATGGGTAGTAAAGATCCATGGCTATCATAACCAGTTTATTCAGAAATTAAATTTGCAATGGTAAACAGACAACTTTGGAAGCCAAGCCCGCTATGATCAAGGAAGTTGAACATGGTCTTGAGTTTCTGGGCAAACTCATTTGGTTAATTTCAGAGAGAGAGTTCAGTGGGGTGCAGCTTTCGCAAATCTGCTCAGCTTGGGAGCCTTAGCGTGGATTAAATTATCTTTATTAAATTATGGGTGTGCAAAGTATTTTTCGGCAGAAATTTTCCGATACCGGAATAATTGCAATGGCCTTTCTGATTGCAGGACAGGTCATTTGGGAGTTAGACACATCCATTTCAGAATTTGTTTCATAAATGTAATTAAAAGTGGATCCGATTAAGTGATCAAGAATACAGTATTCATTTCTAAAGCTCAAAGAAAAGAATAAGACAGGGGCCCATGTCTTTCTGGAGTGAAATTAATTTCCATTGATTTATTTTCTAGATTTCTGTACGAAATTGCTATTTTTTTAAAAAAATAAAAATAAAAGCCCATTGTTTCTTATCAAAATACTTCAACAATACAGCTTGTGTGATTCAACTCAATTCTGTCATTATAATGGAATGAAAGAAGTGCAAATTGACAACACAATTGTGTGTTAGAGGACTGTGAAAATATTTACAGACTCCTCACATCCTGGACATAAACTGTTTCAACTCCTGCCCTCAGAACTATAGAGCACTGCACACCAGAGCAACTAGATACAAGGACAGTTTTTCCCCGAACACCATCACTCTGTTAAACAAATAATTTCCTCAATACTGTCCAACTATTTACAAAGTCTACACTACTATTAGTATTAATCTTCTCATCACTCCTTATCACCTATCCCCTCCCACTTGTGACTGTATGACTGTAACTTCGTTGCTTGTATCCTTAAGATTTATACTGACTGTTTCATAGTATGATTTTGATTGCTGATTGTACCCTATGACTATCATTAAGTGTCGTACCTTATGATTCTCGACTCTTGACGGATATCTCTTTTCTTTTATGGACACTGAGAGCATATGCACCAAGACAAATTCCTTGTGTGTCCAATCACACTTGGCCAATAAAGAGTTCTATTCTATTCTATTCTATTCTATTCTATTCTATTCTATTCTATTCTATTCTATTCACATCTTAACCAAACTGAGCATCTTAACCAGTGCAATTATCCTTTTCTGTTCCTGAGGATGAAACAGAAAATCCATACAAGGTAGATGTAACATCCTGTATTCCATAATAATAATAATAATAATAATAATAATAATAATAATAATAATAATAATAATAATAATAATACAGTCCAATTTCAAGGAAAAATAATCACATTAGAGAAAACCAGCTGTTTCTTTGAAGAACTGAACTCGATTGCATTGGAAGGGGCGGCAGAGAGAGGGTTTGTGATGGAAATGATACTTTCTGGGTTTCAAAAAGCTGTTTTTTATCTGGTTCATTTCAGGTAGCCGACAGAGAAAAAGATGTTTCACTGATGTTAGCCTAGAAGAGTGTTGTAGCCAATAATGGGGATTGATAAAATTATTAGCAGCTTGATTGAACCTTTCTTTATTTAGAAATCATCTTCATTCTGTTCTTTCAAATAGGGAAGCCTATTGATGAATATTTCAAAGGGTTTTAGCACCATTCAATTCCACATTTACTGAAATCACCACATTGTCACATGGCAAAACACAATAAGATTATATCCCTCCCCCTCCATGACGGGTAGTCCTCGACTTATGGCCACAGTGGAGCCCAAAATTTCTATTGCTAAGTTGTTAAGTGAGTTTTGCCTCATTTTATGACCTTTCTTGCCACAGTTGTTAAGCAAATCACTCAGTGGTGGGATTCAAATTTTTTTACTACCAGTTCTGTGGGTGTGGCTTGGTGGGTGTGGCAGGAGAAGGATACTGTAAAATCCCCATCCCCTCCCCACCCCACTAACCTGCTTTCCAGCTCCATTCTCCTGTGCAGGGCAACAAAAGAAGATCCAGCCAATCAGCTGGGACTTGGGAGGCAGAGAATAGATAGGAATGGGGCCAGTCAGAGGTGGTATTTGCCGGTTCTCCGAACCACTCAAAATTTCCGCTATTGGTTCTCCAGAACTGATCAGAACCTGCTGAATACCACCTCTGGTTTAAGTTATCAACATGTTGTTAAGTGAACCTGGCTTCTCCATTGATTCAAAAGGTTGCAAACGGCGATCCCATGACCCCAGGACACTGCAACTGTCGTAAATACGAATCAGTTGCCAGGCATCTGAATTTGGATCACGTGGCTGGGAGGGATGCTGCAACCAGTCATAAGTGCAAAACCCAGTCATAGGTCACTTTTTCAGTGCCACTGTAACTTCGAACGGTCACTAAAGAAAACTGATGTAAGTCGAGGACTGCCTGTACTATACTTTTATTTTAGGTAGAACGACATGTTTTCTCCATTTCCCCCCATCATAGATAAAAAAAATCCAGTTTACTTCAGAGTTAAGGAAGGATGAGGGGAAGGAGGTAAACTTCTTCATAAATCGGGACATTTATTCACGTGCGTGAGGGGTTTCCCATGATCTAACAATGCCTCCTTTCCGTGCAAATCTGACAAAAACCATTCATTTATGGGTCGCCTTGTTTGCAATGCTTTGTAAGGCCTGTTTTTGCTCCTCTGTGTTATTTGTAGTGTATTAGCCACTGGTAAAGCAAACATATTAACACCCCAAGATCGGAGCTTCCTGCGATTACGTTCCAAAATGAATAAAATGATGCTTTTCCTCATACTTTGAGAAAATTCCTGAGCGCTAAATTCTGAGGATACTATTTGGTTGTGGTTCTGATGAGCCAAAGGCGCCCTCTGTAGGACAATACTTGTAATTGTTCTCAGGTATGTGTCGCCTCTTCATCCTTCTGAAGACCACAGAGAATTCTTTGGGGTGAAGTACTTGGTTTACGTCAAAACCAAAGGGAGGGAACTGTTTCATTATTTCATGCTTGAGGTGGGCCCTGTCTGCTACTCAAAGGCAGGCGACTTTCATCTCCCCTCCTCTCCAAGCCAAACAACGCAACATCCTAAGAATCAGATCACAACACACTGCAAAACGGTTTGCGCCAAACCGCAAAGCAGATTTTTGTCCTCTGCAGAATCTTGGGGTGGGAACCTTCTCAAAGTTCATTTTAGAAGTGACCAACCGGTTTAGAAGCCCTGAATAAATTTAGAACAGTGGTCAAATCATTTCCGTAAAGAGAATTAAGTTAATGCAATCCTAAATTGAACAGAGGTATGCAATCAAGATCAAGTGAGGTACTGATACCATTCTATAAAGCCTTAGTAAGACCATACCTAGAATACTGCATCCAGTTTTGGTCACCACACTATAGAAAAGATGTTGAGACTCCAGGAAGAGTGCAGAGAAGAGCAACCAAGATGATTAGGGGACTGGAGGCTAAAACATAGGATGCACTGTTGCAGGAAGTAGGCTAGTCTAGTGCAGGGGTCTCCAACGTTAGCAACTTTAAGACTTGTGGACTTCAACTCCCATAATTCCTCAGCCAGCTTTGGTTTAAATCTTAAAGTTGCCAAGGTTGGAGACCCCTGGTCTAGTGAAGAGAAGGACAAGGGGAAGACATGATAGCAGTCTTCCAATATTTGAGGGGCTGCCACAGAGAGTAGGGGATCAAGCTATTTTCCAAAATGCCTGAAGGCCAAACAAGGAATAATGGATGGAAACTGAACAAGGAGAGATTCAACCTGGAAATAAGGATAAATTATGTGACAGTGAGAACAGTCAACCCATAGAAGAGAAGTTGCCTTCAGACGTTGTGGGAGCTTCATCACTGGAGGCTTTCCAGAAGAGACTGGATTGCCATCTGTCAGAAATGGTTTAGGGTCTCCACCTTGGGTGGAGGGTTGTAGGTCACTACATGACCTACAACCTACAGGTCACTACATGACCTAGGTTGTAGGTCACTACATGACCTACAAGGTTCCTTCCAACTCTGTTAATCTGTTAGTTCATCAAAGCAAAGTTTTTTTTTTAAAAAAGCCCTATGTTCCAGGCTGTGAATTAATAAAGTTTACCCTAATGTAAGTTTATGATTGGTCCTGCTGGAGAATTGTATTTGCTCACGAAGAAATTGTTTGGATTAGTATATCCGCAGAAGGAAACCAGCTTAATTTCAGCATCTCTAGGGATGCTGGTAATTATATGGGGAAATTCTTCACCTCGATGTATAATGTCAGCTGTTAAGAAGCCCAGACAAGAATAGGTGAGTTTGGAAGTCCACCTTTGGATGGTCTTGCTTAGCTATTATTTGAGTAAGAGCTGTGACCCATAACCTGCTTTACTGCTAGGTTAATCAACTAAGACTCTGGTGGCTAACTTGGCAGAGCCAACTTTTAATTGGCCAAGCTGAAAATTAAATGTGCATTAATTTATCTTCCAGGGATGTGATTGCTATATACTGTATATATAAAACAATGCCTCAAATCAAGACCGCTGGGTCAAATAACCAAGAGTGGCTGCTTGATAATATACTGTGTTTATATTATGCCTTTCACTTTCTGCAGAGTCTTAAAAAGTTTGGGTTAATACCCATGTACATATCTGAAGGTGATCTATTGCTTAATATATTAATAGACTAACAACTGGGTGATTCATCAAGGACATTCTCGAGTCTGTTGACGGTGAATATAATTTCATTCTATCAACACAATCCCAGGGCTTGAAAATGTAGCTGGAGATACAGAACTCCTTTTCCTGCAATGGAATTAATTCCCCTTTTTTAAAAAAAAGAATATAAGTGTATGTGAAATATAACAGATGATTCACTGGCTACAAATTTGTGATATTCTGAAGACTCGTTGGCCACAGTCACACCATCTGGCCATCCCAAACGTAGCGGCTCTGGATTGATTCTTACTTGCTGCTTTCTTATTAAAATAAAAGCTCTAGGCAAAATGAGCAATTCCAAGGATATCGCCAGCCAAACATTTGGGATTGACTTTAATTAAGTTTGCCAAATGCTGGTCTGTTCATGCCAGGTGAACCAGGGAGCAAAATATTAGCCTTGCAAGATAGATGCGGCTTCTTGCTTGGCCCTGGATTTGCTGAGCGGCCCTTGGCAAGTCTTTAATTGTCCCGATCGCTTGCAGTGTAGATATACCTATACGGTGTATATGGGCAGTCTACTTTATCCTGCTTCATTTGCTGTGGTAAAAATAACAGGCATATGACAGACAGGTATGAGGTCTTTAGATTGATTTCAGCTGAAGATTAAGGAAAAGTACTTACACTTTTTTCTCAGAAGGAATAAATTATAATTCTGTTCCTTCTGAACTATTCGATTCTATTCTGTTCTGTTCCATTCCATTCTATAATTTGTTCTGTTCTCTCCTGTTCTCTTCCATTCTATAATCCTTTCTGTTCCATTCCATTCTATTCCATTCTATATTTCATTCTATATTCCATTCTGTTCTGTTCCTTTCCGTTCCGTTCCATTCCATTCCATTCCATTCCATTCCATTCCATTCTATTCTATTCTATTCTATTCTATTCTATTCTATTCTATTCCACTAATTTCTAATCACACATGGTCAATAAAGCTCTTTTGCTCTGTTCTGTTGTGGTCTGTTCTATTCTAGTTGATTGATGAAGTAACCTGGCAAGCTTCAAAGCAGGTTACTTGTTTTATATGAACAAAATGGAAAGGGGTGGAATGGAGGCTGCCCAATTGTACAGCATCCAAGAGTTGTTACAGTGATCAGGTAACTTACAAGGAAGCAGGTATTTCTGATGACCAGGGCCTGACATGGAAACTGAAGAGGGAAAGGTCAAAATTTAATTAAAATGGTCACCCCCAGATATGTGACCATTGCCCTGGAATGGTTTGTTAGATGCTCATTTTGTTGGGTTGGGGACCAGATGCAGATTTAAAGAGGCAAATTAATGCTCCCAGGTTTCCTTCTGTCCCTAGAGATGTAGTGGTGTTTGGCTTCCTTCTAGGGAGATGTGGCCATTCCCATATTAGAAACCTGCCCTGGTATCAGTGGTGTAACAACCTGTTTGGCAAACGCGTGCTTCACACACTCACACGCATGTGCCCAGCATTTAGAAAACACCATTTTTAGCTATAATATTTACTTCTGCTGCAGCCCCAGTGAGTAAAACAGCTGATGCGCAGCAAACTGCTCTGCCACGTGAATCAGCTGTGCTCCAAAACAAGGAAATAAAGCACAGGAAAAGGGCAGGAGCAAATGGGAGGAGCCAAATGAACACTAGAACTACCAGTTTGCCCAAACCGGTAGAATCCCATCCCTGCCTGGCATGGTGCTCATACCTTTACCAAGATGGCGGCAAAGCAGAGCTCATGAAGAGGCCAGTTAGCAGTAACTTGTGTCTCCCCCTGGGATTGTAAACACACTGTAAAAACATTGGAGACCACCAATTTGGAATTACCCAAAGAGCAGCTTTTCCTTAAGAACCGTACCACACAAATATGTATTGAAAACCTATCCAGGCATGGTGGCAAGATGGCGGCAAAGATGGCGGCAAAGCAGAACTCACGAAGAAGCCAGCTAGTGGAACTTATAGCTTCCCCTGGGCTCATAAACAGGAAGACCACAAATTGTGGAATTGCGTGGTGTAGTCTGGCATCGAATGTCCTTAAGAAGTTAAGTCAAAATCTGATAAACTGTCTTGTGGTTTGGCATACTGACCGAGTGAGCCACGGCTCTCTCTGTGCATGTATTACTACTCCTGAACATGGAACACATTATATTCTCACACCAAATGTATGGGCAAGCCATGCATATATTTTGGAGGCTGGCTTTCTGGGTGATCTTTAGTTTTGTAAGCAGGGGCTCTAAGACAGAGTTCAGATCCGTTTTTTCTAAGTCAGTAGTTACAAAATTCTACACAGAGGTCATTTTGGATGTTTACTTTCTGTACCTAACAGGCACCTTTCAGCTTCCTTTCCCCAGCTTGCTTTAATTTCTGAAATCTTAGTTTCAACAAGTGCTAATATATGGAAAAACATCCACCTCTAGCTTCTTCTCCTTTTTAAAAAAAGAAAATATCTAGGTTTGCATATTTTTACAGAGATGCAAAGCTTTTAGTCAAGTGCTTGTTTCCTCCCCTCCCTTCCTCTCCCCTCCCCTCTCCTCTCCTCCCCTCCTCTCCCCCACCTTCTCTTTCCCCTTCCTCTCCTAACCTTACCCTACTGTCCCCTCACTTCTTCTCATCCCTCCCTCCTTCCTCTCCTCTCTCTCTTTTCCCTGGAGTTCTTCCACTCAACTCTCTGTTCTAGTCGTATCTCTCATCTCATCTCATCTCTTGTTTTTAGAGAAGAACAGTTCCATGTAACAATTGTTGCAAAGCATCACCTGACTTCCACTTTCTTCACAATCTAGCAAGGAGTACATTAGCTAAATTCATGGAGTAAAAGTCAAGTGAGAAAGTGATGGTCATTGAATAATAAGAACAATAATTGTAGATAAGGCATGTATATCTAGAGGCAGGAACACCTAGAGAAGGGGTCGCCAGCCTTTTGAACCTCAGGGACCACCAAACTCATAATTTTAAATCCCAGGGACCACTAACTGGTTCTGGGGGTGTGGCCTAATTTGTGGGTGTGGCTTGGTGGTCATGTGACTGGCTGGGCATGGCTTGTATGTAAATATTATAAATATTTATATAAATATTGATTTTTTTAAAATAAAAAAGAGCAACTTTTACCCAAAATCAGGCAAAGCAGGCAGGCAGATTGAGTTGCTCACAGAATCACAGATTCATTCAGAGATCTAACTATCTGCCATCAACTAGCTCAGCCTGTCACATAAAATTGGCTTGCAAGCAAACTCACAAAATTAACTCACAACACACCATGTATGTAAATATTGAATTTTTTATATAAAAAAAGAGCAACTTTTACCCAAAATTAGGCTAAGCAGACAGGCAGATTGAGTTGCTCACAGAATCATTAAGTGATCAATCTATCTGCCATCGGCTAGTTCAATCTGTCACATTGCTTGCCATGAGTCTGCACTGAATAATAGAACCTTCAGTCCTAAGGGAGGTTCGGCTGTGCTTAAAAGCAGAGCTAAAGATCTAAAGACTAGCTAGAAAGCAAGAAATCCAACCATTTCCCTCTTCCTAGCTAATCTAAATCTCCCGGCACAGCAGAACAGATGATGGTCAGAAAAAGGAAAAATAGCAATTTTAGCAGGCAAGTTTGCTGCGTAAGGAATGAGTGGGTGGGGAGGGTTTCTGCGGGCCATGTGAGTGGGGTAGCCTTGAGTTTTTGCACAGCCTGGATTAATTGCTTTGGGGGGGTGCACTGAGGGTGAGATTTCTCTGTGGCCCACCAAAATTTTCTCACAGCCCACCAGTGGGCCATGGCCCACCGGTTGGCGACCGCCGATCTAGAGAACGTCAGAGATAATATTTGTGGTACCTAAAATCATTGGTATTGTAAGAATATTGGGCAATGTATACCCCTGGACTAAAATGGCATTCTTATTAAACACTGGGCCTTCTTAAATCACATCACTGCAGCCAATTGCCTTTTAGTACAGGCAATCGAAAAACATTATTCTGCCTGTTCTTTCTCCCCACTCTGACAATATCTGATTATTCCATTTGCGCTTTATACAAGCAAATACAACACGCAACGGGCCTTTAAAAAAAATTGTCGAGAATTGTAAGACATCCCATGGCTCAATGCACATTTTATTTAATAGGAAAATTGTATTTGGAGCTGTCTGATTTTCAAAAATAACAAGAAAAACGGCTCCAATTTATAATGGTAATTAGTTTTCAACCCACCAAGTCTGAGTATCTCTATATTTACTATCTTGTAAAGGGCTATCACAACAAGCCCTGAAGCATTATTTGAAAATTAATAAGCTAAAGAAGGAGGACATTCTTTTCCCTTGCATGGCAACACAGCCTGCATTAAGCTTTTTTGATTGCGAAATCCAGCTTTTCAATTATAGGTTTGCCAAACTGTGAAGCCTGGAAAAAAAGAAACTATAAAAGGCAATTATCAATGTTTCTTAATACCACAAATGAGTAATGCAATGTAGGCTTTATTACTGCTCAAAAAACAAAGAATTATATTGTCGAGAGACTGAGCTATGTCTGAGTGAAATCAAGATTGACTCACAACATTCCAGACTTGCTCCGAGAAAAATATAAGCCTCTCTAATGGTAGAGGAGAAGAGAAAGGAAAAGAAAAGCTGGAAGTTCCTCTGCATTTTAGAAATTAATTAGGAGCTGTTTTCTTGCTCTTATTATTCTAGTAGGTGGTGTTTTTTTTCTCATGCAGTTTGCAAATTGTGCTCAGATCACGAAAGATGCACAGATGTCCTGATGTTAAGACTTTAAATATTGTATTTTTGTGGATTTTTAAGAGCCCTGTTTATGTGTACAAGGCACTCTGGAAGATTTAATTAAGATCCTTGAAATAGAAATAAATAAAACCAGTGCTTCAATTGTGAGTGGGTGGGTGAAGGAGACCGAGGAAACCTTTAATAAAATCTCCCCAGAGATTTTTTTTTTTTCAAACCAAATCACTCCTTATTGGCTTTGTGGTGCAATTAAAGCTAAGATTCTGTTATAGGGGAGGCGGGGCAAGAAAGGTTTTTTATTCATTTAGTGTTCGAGGCATAAAGGATTAGGCTTGTAGAAAACAATCGAAAGGGGTTGTTGCACTAAGCTCATGGGTGCATGGTTTCCTCAAAGCACGGAGGCAGCTGTATCCACCAGAAAACTCAACCCAGGAACTTTGGAGGCATCTCCGGATCATTTCTGCATGGATGGATTTGCACAGCCATTTTGCTTTTGACGAGAAACATACAGATCACAGTCTGTGGAGGCTAACTCTTTCAGGGAATGCAAGCTTTTTTTTTTTTAACTTTTGGAAGAAGTAATACTTAGTTCATGTTTTGCAAAATATCTTTTCAAATGCTTTGCGCAGGATAGTAAAATGCCTTCCAAGATACCAAGGGGAGGATAAAATAGAATAGAATTCTTTATTGGCCAAGTGGGATTGGACACACAAGGAATTTGTCCTTTGTGCATATGTTCTCAGTGTGCATAAGAAAAAAATAAAATAAAATACATTCATCAAGAATCATAAGATACAACACTTAGTGATAGACATAGGTTACTAATAAGCAATCAAATCATACTAGGAAACAAATTTATTTATTTGTCTTATTTTATTTATTTGATTTGTCAATCGCTTACAAGATAACAGATATAAGTATATACATAGTTATGAATACATGAAATAGGTACATATAAGAAAAATAAAAGAAACAATAGGACAGGGAAGGTAGGCACGTTGGTGCGCTTACAGACCTCTTAGGAAAGAGGTGAGGTCAATAGTAGAAAGTCTAAGGTTAAAGTTTTTGGGGTTTGGGGAAGAAACCACAGAGTCAGGTAGAATATTCCAGATATTGACCACTGAAGTCAAGTTGCTGAAGTTATATTTCCTGCAATCAAGTTTGGCGCGGTTAACCTTGAGTATGTATCTATTGGTTGCTCTTGTGTTGTTATGGTTGAAGCTGAAGTATTCATTGACTGGTAGGACTTTGCAATGTGTGATTTTATATACTATACTTAGATTGGACCGAAGGTGGCGTAGTTCTAGATTTTCTAGGTCTAGAATTTCGAGTCTGGTGGCATAAGGTATTCTACAACAAGTAGAGGAGTGGAGAACTCTTCTTGTGAAATATTTCTGGACTTTCTCAACTGTGCTAATATCAGATACAAAATGTGGGTTCCAGACTGATGAGCTGTATTTGAGCATTGATCTAGCAAATGTTTTGTATGCTCTAGCTAGTAGTGTGATATTACCAGAGAAAAAGCAAAGTAGGATTAGGTTAACAACTCTTAATGCCTTTTTAGCTATGTAGTTACAGTGGGCTCTAGCACTTAGAATATAAATTAAATATAACTTACAATATAAATTGTAAAGATACAAGCAACATGGTTATAGTCATAAGTGGGAAGGGATAGGTCCTAGGAAGGATTAGAGGAATAGTAGTAATACAGCCTTACTAAGTCATTTAACAGTGTTGTGGGAGTTAGTTGTTTAGTAGAGTGATGGCATTCGGGGAAAAACTGTCCTTGTGTCTACTTGTTCTGGTGTGCAATGCCCTATAGCGTCGTTTTGAGGGTAGGAGTTGAAACAGTTTATGTTCAGGATGTGAGAATAGATCTGTCCGCGGAGAGCGATTTCCTGATAAATGATTTCCATGGACTGTAACTGCTACTTGTCCAGACAATCTGTTATGAAAGCAGGAAGAAGGCAGAGAAGTGTGACCCATCTTGGCTTAATAAGGAATCCAAAAGGGTTGAATTAAAGATAGGTAGACCCGGGTTCTCCACTAAAGATGTTCACCAGATGACTTGGAACCAGTCTTTTCTCTTGCCCCAGTGTCCTTATTGGTTAACTGTGGAGAAGACTAGTGGATTATGGATTGCATGCTTTTCATTGAATTTTTGGGTTGTGGTGTAGGGAGAAATATCCATCGGGTTCAGTTCCAAGCCAGGAGAAAGACACTGGAGGCTGATTGGAAAGATGGTGTAATGATGAAGCAGAACCACATGGGTTTGAGGTCCTGGGCAGGCTGACCACATGGAGTTGATAGAATGAGGGGTATTTATACCTTATTTTGGGCTTTGAACTTGAGCTTCCTGTTCCTGTGCAAGAACATGTATTCGATTGGCTGTTGCAAGGGTCATAGCTGGCTCTGTAAGTTGTCCCAGGTTCAATTGAAATTTGGAGGGTGTGGTGCAACTGAGATGATGCAATGAAGGAACTTGTGTTCTGAAAGGGTGTTGGGCAATTCCTATTATAGCTGAGGGCTAATCCTACCTTTATTCAAATCTTGCTGCATGGAGTAAGGTAATATGCATTTCTAAAAGCTGGCCCCAGCTTAGTACCTGCTTGGGGCAGGGAACTGGGGCTCTGAGTTTCTGTCTCCCTTAGGATTTTGTCAGAGTATATTCATGAACTGGAATAGAAAGCTTAGTAATAAGGTCAGCCAATGAGAGCTGAATTGGGGGCTGAAACTTCTTTTTTTTAATTTTATTGGTTTTTAAAAACAAACACAAACAAACAAAACATAAAAACATCAAGCTATCTTCCATAGGTGTACATACAGTATGCCAGTTGGTTTACAAATTGTTTTGTGCTTCCATTTCATAGTCTTCAATTTCAATTACATTACATATAATCTCATATTGTCAATCAAAAATTAAATACATTAGTATCATTATTAATCAATCATTTGACTATACTTTTATTCATTCATGTTTTACAAGATAACCATAATTTACTTAGTTTATTTTATAACAGTTCATAGTATCATCCCAAATCTATCCTAAAATCATTTTGTAGATATAATAAGAAAGAAGTACATCTTTATATATTTATTATTTTCTACAAGTCTACACATTTCATTACTGTACTTTATTGTCTAACCATTGATAGAAAAGATCCCAAATTTTATACAATTGTTTATCCTCTTGTTCTCTAATTTCAAATGTCAATCTACTCATTTCAGCACATTCCAATATTTGCTTAATGATTTCCTCCTGTGATGGTATTTTCTCATTTTTCCAGTTTTTAGCAAATACAATCCTAGCCGCTGTTAATACATTTACAATCAGGTATTTCAAGTCTTTACTATATATTTCAGGTAAAATTCCCAATAAAAATATCTCTGGTTTCAAGTCTATATGTTTTTTTGTCATTTTTTCCAACCACATGTGGATTTTAGTCCAGTATTTTTTAGCATCCGCACAAGTCCACCACATATGGTAATATGAGCCAGGTGTCAGATGACATTTCCAACATTTTGCGGATTTATTCTTGAACATTCTTGCTATTCTTGTCGCAGGAAAATGCCACCTGTAAAACATCTTATACAAATTTTCTTTATATACTGTTGACATTGTCATTTTATAATTTTGAGACCACAATTTTTGCCATTTCTCTAAATCAATCCCATATCCAAAATTCTTCTCCCAAGCAATCATAGTTTCTTTAACTTGTTCTTCTTCTAGTTTAATTTCTAATAGATATCCATACAATTTTTTAATCACCTTTTCATCAGTACCAGTCAAAATCTTATCTAAGTCAGTCAGTTTATCATAGAAACCTTCCATTTTAGAATCTTTATGATACCTTAAATGTATTTGTGCATATGAAAACCAATTCATCTTTATATCTTGTTCCTCTAGTTTTTGCATAGATTTAAGTTCACCCTTTTCATTCAATATTTCGCCATATCTAACTGTTTGTTCCTTTTTGTATATTATAGGATACAAAAATGCTTCAATAGTCGATAACCAGACTGGAATTTTCAAATAACATTGTCTTTTAATCTTCCAGTTTAACCATAGAGACTCCCATAAATAATGTCTTCTAAAATCCCCCTGCGTTTTAGTTCCTTTGTACCATAAAAAAGCATGCCACCCCAACAACAAATCATGTCCTTCTAATGTCAACAATCTAGTATTTCTTAGTGTTATCCATTCCTTAATCCACATCAGATTTGTAGCTTGGTAGTACAACTCCCAATTAGGCAAACCAAATCCTCCTCTAATTCTAGCATCTTGCAAAAGTTTTAACTTTATTCTCGCTTTCTTACCTTGCCATATATATTTCAACACAATTTTATTTAAATCTTCAAAGTAGTCTTTTCCAAGCCTAATTGGAATTGTTTGAAACAAATATAAAATTCTGAGTAATATATTCATCTTGATTGTTAAAATTCTCCCTATTAGTGACAGTTGTAAGTTTTCCCATTTCGCCAAATCTAGCGCTATCTGCTGTTTAAGTTTAATATAATTATTCTCTTTTAATGTACTACATCTTGCTGTCAAATATATCCCCAAGTACTTGATCTTATTTGTGACCTGAATTTTCAATAGGTCTGCCAGTTCTTCCTTTTGTCTTAATAGCATACTCTTTGTCAAAATCTTTGTCTTATTCTTGATTTATTTTCAAACCAGCCCACCTTTCCATATGTCTCTATCTTTTCTATCAATTTTGATGCTGTTTCTAAAGGGTCTTCTAAAATGAAAACCAGATCATCCGCAAATGCTTGCAGCTTAAATTCTTCCTTTTTGATTTTCATTCCTTTTATATTCTTTTCATCTCTAATATTTCTGTTTAACACTTCCAAAGTTAACACAAACAACAAAGGTGATAGTGGGCACCCTTGTCTTGTTCCTTTTCTTATATCGATAGAGTCTGTCAGTTCTCCCTCTATTATTACCTTTGCCGTTTGCTTATAGTATATAGCTTCTATTGCTTGAATAAATTTTCTAGCAAAACCCATCTATTCCAACAGTAATAACATGAATTGCCAATTCACATTATCAAATGCCTTCTGTGCATCTAGAAATATCAGAGCCATTTGTTTTTCAGAATGTGCCTTGTAGCATTCCAAGGTGTCCAAGATTACTCTCATATTGTCTTTAATTTGTCTCTTTGGCAGAAATCCATTTTGATCAGGATGGATAAAGTTATTTAAATATTTTTTAAGTATTTCTGCCAATATTGAAACAAAGATTTTATAATCTGCATTTAGTAGAGAAATGGGTCTATAGTTCTTAATTTGTAATGGGTTGGCCTCCTCGTTTGGAATAAGTGTAATATAGGCTTCTGACCGTGATTTAGGTATCTTCTTCTTTAACATAACTTCATTCATAACTTCTAGCAATGGAAGATTCAACGATTCTTGTAATGTTTTATAAAATTCTTCCGGAAGTCTAACGGGGCCTGGGGCCTTTCCATTATTTTGCTTCTTGAGTGCTTCAGTTAACTCCATCATTGTTATATTGCTTTCTAAGGTTTTTTTCAGTCTCTTTAGGTATCTGAGGTAAATTAGCATTCTGTAAGTACTGCTTAACTCTTTCTTCATCAATATTCTCTTGCATATATAATTTCCCATAGAAGTCTCGAATGATTTCCTTCTTCTCTTTGCTACCATGGCAAACTTGGCCTTGGTCATCTATTAATTGCAATATTTTCCTTGATTCTTTCTCCTTTCTCAATTTGTATGCTAACCATCTACCTGGTTTGTTTGCATCTTCAAAGTAGTTCTGTTTAGCACCTCTAATTTTCTGTGCTAATTCTTCTTTTTCTATTTGACCCATTTTGTGTTTAATTATATCCATTTTTAGCTTGATGTCCTTTTTCTGTGGCATTTTCTGTAGCTCTTTTTCAAGCCTTTTATGCTCATCCTCTAGGGCCTTAGAGGCCAGCCTTTTCATAGTATTCCTTTTGGGGGCTGAAACTTAAAGAGAGAATCTGAGCCTGGTTTATCTCTGTTCTGTGCTCAGCTCTAAAGTGAAACAGAAGCTTACTTGCTTGCTTGTCTGCTGAAGTTGAGTTGCTGTTCTGCTCTGCCCTTGTAACATGTCTGTTTCTGTTTGAGTTTGCTCCATGTTGGAGAAATCTACAGCTGGTATTGTAAAATGTACTTAATATGTTTATAAAGATGTTAAATGAAGCATCAGCCATCTGTATTTACTTTTCTGGCACTGAATTTACACTGCAAAACTCTAAACAGATTTTTATTTCTTTTCTAGGGGAAATGTTTTATCCTGCATTTTAAATATATTTCTCAAAATATTTCATTCTTCTAGGAGAGGGGTGGAGGGTAACTTTCTACAGTGGAAAAGCAGAATCTAATGAGAAAGCATTGGACAAAGGCAGCATTTAATATTTAAATTGATCAATCACTGATGTTCTTCCTTCTCTTTGTTGGAGAAAAGGGTTAAACACCGCTTCCAACTTCCTAAGTTGATGGAAGTGCCCATGAAACAAATCTGCAAAAGTTACATTGGTCCCAAATCTTTCAAGACATATAGGGAAGACATGAAATGAAGACGTTTCCTTACTTTCCTTTATTAAAACAAGGCCATTCAGCAATCCACATAATTATTTCTCATTTAAAAGTTACCCAGGCTCTTAAAAGAATTTCTCTAAGTGAATGGAGCAATCGTGATTACTTCCTAGAGAAAATCCGCTGTGTTCAAAGTCAATAAAACATAAGAGATTCAAATATTTGTAAAATGTGCTTGTGTGTGGTTTTTTTTTTCCCTCGGTCTTCTGTTGTCCCACAGCATTTATGCATTTTTATAGTCAAATATAAAGGACTAAACAATAATCGCCTACCGCTATACTCTCCTCTTAGAACTCCTGAAACATTAATTATTTTTTATAATATTTGCTAGCCAGATAAAGTTGCAGCTCTGTAGGAAATGAAAAGAATTGCCATAATAATCCAGACAGTTTTTCTTTTTTAATTTTTCCTGTAACAAGGATAGAGACGCTTTTTACTATTTGGAATTTGCATTTGAGCATCAACTGAAGCCTTTTCATCCACTGAAAGAAGAAATGGTACTAGATTGTGGCCCAAATGAAAATGTCTAAAAATGATATTCAAGTTCCCTCGGGTATTCTTGTCCGAGAAATTCATCTCTTACGGTGGTCATTTGAGGGACTGATGGAGAACTCATCAAGGAAATAGACATCGCCTCTATCATCAAGTTATCCTTTTTTTTTTCAGTGTTCTTGAACCTGAATAGACATTGAGGAAGAAATTAGTTGGTCCAGTGTCTGAAGTGGTCAAAGTGATGGTCAGAGATAAAAGTTTTCTCTCTCTCTCTTTGCCTGATTCCATGCGTGGATTTCAAGGAAGTAGGTGAAGCTTGAAACAGAAGTTTGAACTGTAGATGCTTCTGAACAAGTCCATGCTGTTCTCTTTCCTTTATACTCTATCAAGAGAGTTCCAAAAAATAATTTATTACATTTGCTGTAAAGTTACAAAGTTTCTTCTTAGTTGGGTTTGACTTCTGGACATCACATGGACAGATAGCTTTTTGGCAAAAGAATGAAAGTGGTTGATCACTGCATTCTACCAAGTTGATTTTTCCAACCTTCCAGTTTTAGTCATGGGAATCCCTGACAATGTCTCCTCAAGGACAAGCCAAGCCCAAGCCTTCTTAGCTTCTAAACTGGGCTGGTGATACTACCTGTTGAGTCCTCTTTGGCTGCTATGCAAGGCAATGATCATCTCAGAGAGCATTGCTTTCCTGAAAACTGAAAGCCAGCTTGTGAAACAAGAATGAACCAGAAACCTCTCAAGAAGATTGTCAGCTAGTGAATGGACCAACAGTGCAGGCAAACTAAAGGATAGTGTGAAAAGGGAATGAACAATGGAGCTGCTCAGATTTATGTCACATGGTTGTTGCTGCTGGGGACACTACAGGTAGGAGCATTGTATAGATCACTTTGAGCTTCTGAAGAAATCTGGTAGATGGCTAGATCATAGATAGAATAAATAGATAGATAGATACTGTAGATTCTTGTAGATAGATAGATAGATAGATAGATAGATAGATAGATAGATAGATAGATAGATAGATAGATAGATAGATAGATATAGACAGACAGACAGGGTTGGATGGATAGGTAGGTAGGTAGGTAGGTAAGTAGACAGGTAGGTAGATAAATATTTAGACGGATATGGATGGATAGACAGACAGACAGACAGACAGAAGACAGACAGACAGATAGATATTGTAGTCTGCAGATAGACAGAAATATATATATATATATATATATATATATATAGAGAGAGAGAGAGAGAGAGAGAGAGAGAGAGAGAGAGAGAGAGAGAGAGAGAGAGATACGGTAGAGTCTGTAGATAGGTAGACAGACAGACAGACATGGATGGATGGATGGATTATAGGGTGTGTGTGTGTGTGTGTGAGAGAGAGAGAGAGAGAGAGAAAGAGAAATGATAGATTCAATAGATATCCAACCCTCTGACATAGGGATGTGTGTATGTATGCATATTTGGTGTATGTATGAGTGAACACACACACACAGCCCATGCACACAGCAATGATAACCCTGACTGCAAATCACACTTGTCTCAGGAAGGCAAACTATTAGGATCCTCTACAAGCAATATCTGATGTCAGAGTTCCAAATAACAGCCCAGATGAATCCAAAATTCCAAGCTTAGAGGGTTCCTCAAAGTATAGATTTCTTAGGCATGTCATATTGGCACAGCTGGTGAAAACCCAGCTCTGAAGCTCCCTTGGTTTTTCCCATCCTTGGAACATCTTCAGGGTTGCCACCTACCTTATTTATTAAGATTTAAGAAGATTTAAACATGGTATAAAATTATCACCATTTGATCGGTATTCACCAAAGCCTAAGTAGAGAACCTCATGAAAACAGTCATCCTAACCATACCTTTCAGTCTAAGGGAAAGCTTTTACAACTCTATATTTGATAAAACATTATTTACAGCAATTACCCGTACAGTTAAATTTTATGCTGACACTTTGGTCTCCGTTCTTCCAACTGTAAAACAGAAACTGCTACCAGAGCAAAATAGATTCCTCTCTGAGGATACACAGTATAACTCTGGCTTGGCTGTAAAGATATAAAAATCTTGACGTTTTCTAAGGAACCTGTACAGATGTTATAGTTCTTCCTTTTCTTTCTTTCATTCTGGAGTTTTTGAGTCTATCATCTGTACCTCTATAACTGTCTGGTTTGGCTCTGCAACCCAACAGGACAAACACAGACTTCAGAGAGTAATTAGGACTGCAGGAAAAAAAAAACAATTGCTACCAACCTGCCTTCAATTGAGGACCTGTATATTGCACGAGTCAAAAAGAGGGCTGTGAAAATATTTACAGACCCCTCACATCCTGGACATAGACTGTTTCAACCCCTATCCTCAAAACTATAGATCACTGCACACAGAAAACTAAAAACAAGGACAGTTTTTTCCCGAATGCCATCACTCTGCTAAACAAATAATTCCCTCAACACTGTCCAACTATTTACAAAGTCTGCGCTACTATTATTATTAACCTTCTCATCACTCCTTCTTACCCATCCCCTCCCACTTGTGACTGTATGACTGTAATTTTGTCGCTTGTATCCTTACGATTTAGATTGACTGTTTCCTAGTATGATTTGATTGCTTATTGTACCCTATGACTACATTAAGTGTTGTACCTGATGATTCTTGACTCTTGACAAATATATCTTTTCTTTTATGTATACTGTGAGCATTTGCACCAAGACAAATTCCTTGTGTGTCCAATCACACTTGGCCAATAAAGAGTTCTATTCTATTCTATTCTATTCTATTCTATTCTATTCTATTCTATTCTATTCTATTCTATTCTATTCTATTCTATTCTATTCTATTCCACTCCACTCCACTCCATTCCATTCTGTTTGTACATCTTATTTCATCATGGGGGTTTCAGGCTGCATCTATGATGCCTCTGGTGAACTTAGATAAAGCTAAGGAAGTTCCCTCCATGGTTCAATCAATCATGGTGGAGAAGCTTCCTTGCGGATAAATTTCCTAATTCTACAGATCCTTCTTAAGCAATTCATAATTGTGAGGGGTTACTGGATGTGTTCTGGACTACATTCTTACTGTAGTTGATGCAAGGCAAAAGCCAACAAGTGTATCCTGTTGCTTTCTTTGCCGAACCAAAAGCAGCTATCCAAGAGGAATGGATGATGGACTACCTTAACCATTTCTTCTTCCTCCAGGAATATCAAGTGAGATTAGTCAGGAGTAGATTAATTTTAAAATATGTGCTACCTGAAGTTAAGAAGTGAAATTTTGTATATGTACAGTAAACACACACACACAGAGAGAGAGAGAGAGAGAGAGAGAGAGAGAGAGAGAGAGACAGAGACAGAGACAGAGAGAGAGAGAGACAGAGAGAGAGAGAGACAGAGAGAGAGAGATTAGATAGATGATAGATAGATAGATAGGTAGATAGATAGATAGATAGATAGAGACACACACACACACACACACAAATAGAGAGAGATGGAGAGATACATGCACACACACATACAAATAGCTTGAGTTATAACAGTTCATTTAGTGATCATTCAAAGTTACAATGGCACTGAAAAAAGTGACTTATGACCATTTTTCACACTTAAGGTTGTTTCAGCATCCCCATGGTCATGTGATCAAACTTCAGATGCTTGGCAACTGACTCATATTTATGATGGTTGCAGTATCCCAAGGTCAGGCAAAGTCAAAGCCAGATTTACTTAACACCAACAACTTGTCAATTCCAGTGATTCACTTAAGAACTGTAGGTAGAAAGGTCGTGAAATGGAGCAAAATTCACTCAATAAATTTCTCACTTAGCAACATAAATTCTGGGCTCAATTATGGTCATATGTTGAGGACTACCTGTGTATGTGTATAGATACATATATACATACACACACACACACACACACACACACACACACACATACAGATAGAGATAGAAATAGAAATAGAGATTAGAGATGGAGATAATAGAGATAGAAATGATATAGATAGGTAGAGATATAGATGAAATTAACATGTTCATGATCAAAAGATATTATCTTGGTAAAAGTAAATAAAAATTTCTGTAAGTTAAACAAGGAATGAGGTGCCTTTCATAGACTCATCCTTGAGTTTTATTGACAACAATATGAAAAACTTTGCTACTGCCTTTTTCCTAGATATTTATTTGACTCTGGCTTACCTCCCTGGTATCTACTGGAGATATTGTCTCCAAGGATCAACTAGATCCAGCCTTGCTTAGCTTTCTGAGATTTTGCCTAGGTCGGCAGATCTTGTTGCCTGGTTGGGCTCTTCATTGCTTGTTGGATCAAATTAATTTTATCAAAATGTCATCTCCTAAAGTCCGATAATACGACTGAATGACCAGGAGGAGGATTCTTGTCATTCAACTCCCAGACTCTTCATAGATGGTGGAAAAGAGGAAAGTTGTTTCAGTCTTCTTCACATTCTACCATGGCATCTGGCCCAGGCTAGGAATACATATTATCTGGCTTTTTGGCTCTCTATCCAGCCCTCCCATAGTTGCATTAAGTTCACCATCTGTGTTGCCAGCAGTAACCCAGGAAAAAAAAAAGAGAGCCAGATGGAATACAGAACCCCAATAATATTTGCTTCTCCCGTTTTCATGGCAGGCTTCACTTCATCTTAAGTCTTGGAAAGTCTTCAAGAGCCGCGTTTTTTGTTACCCATTTTTAGTGACAACCAACCACCTTACGCCTTTTGGCATCTCGTCAGTTTAGCAGATCCACAGCCATCCATCACCGCTGTTAGGGCTGTCACACTTGTTTAACTTTAGCATCAGCCAACAGCACAAAGTTCTAGTTACTGATCAGCATCATTGCAGTTGTCAGCAGGGAAGCCAAAAGACTCTTTCGAAATTTCGAGAGCTTGGCTTTTCCAATGAGAGGGTTTACAGGGCGAGTTTACATCTGCAGCTTTCAGTGTGATGTCAGAGCTGGGAAATATTTTTCAAGTGCAGGAAAACATTTATTTGTAGAATCATACAGATGGAAGGGACCTTGGGGAGGTCTTCTAGTCCAACCCCCTGCCTTAGACAGAAGCTCTTTTTCCATGTTGGATAAATGGCTGTCCAGTATTTGCCTGAAGACCTCCAGCGACAGAGCAACAAAAAATTCCAGGAAGCAAGTTATTCCATTGATTGATTGTTCTCACTGTCAAGAAATTTCTCTTTAGTTCTTGGTTGGATCTCCCACTGAGGAGCGTCCACTCATTGCTTCTTGCGAATGTCTATTGCCTCAGCAATTTTATAAAACTAGTAAAATAGTGGTATCTAATCCCATTTTGGAAGAAGGAAAACAGGCTCATCAAGAAAAATGAACATATTAGAGAAAGAGTTTGAAGAAAGGTTCATTTTTTCTATTTTTTTTTAATAGAAGGGTATAGAATAGAATAGAATAGAATAGAATAGAATAGAATAGTTCTGGAAGGGACTTCAGAGGTCCTCTAGTCCAGCCCTCTGTTCAAGCAGGAGAACCTATACCATTTGAGATAAGTGACTGTCTAGACTCTTCTTAAAAACATCCAGTGATGAAGCACCCTCAACTTCTGGTGGCAAGTTGTTCCACTGGTGAATTGTTCTCCCTGTTAGAAAATTTCTCCTCAATTCCAGGTAGCTTCTCCCCTTGTTTAGTTTCCATCCATTTTTTTTTTCTTATCATGCCTTCTGGTGCTTTGGAGAATAATTTAACCCCCTCTTCTTTGTGACAGAGGGAATACTGGAATACTGCTATCTTGTCATCCCTAATTCTTCTTTTTTTTAGACCAGCCAAACCCCAATCCTGCAGCCGTTCTTTGTATGTTTTAGTCTCCAGGCCTTTGATCACCTTAGTTGCTCTTATCTGCACTTTTTTTCCAAAGTCTCAACATTTTTTTCGTAGTGACCAAAATTGGTTGCAGTACCGTGTTTCTCCAACAATACGACCTCCCCCAATAGGAAGACTCAGCATGTTTTCTAGGCATAAAATGAAATTAAGCCCCTCCCCCCAAATTTAGGCCCATTTTAAAACATGCAAAATGGGGGGGAGGGAGGGGGGATTTGCCGTTAGGAGCGCCCCACGGGCAGCAATTCCTGGCCACCAGGTGCTCCTAATGGGCGATCATGGCAGACCATGGAGAGCTCCCTACTCCTGCCAAGCACCTTTGCGGCAGACCCAAGACCTTCAGCACCCGCTGCTGTTGATTTCCCTTCTGCCCATGTTGCCGCCGCGTTTGGAGCTGCCGCTTCCACGTTTGGAGCACCACTGCTGTTTGGAGCACCGCTGCCGTTTGGAGCTGCCACTTCTGTATTTGGAGCTGCCACCACGTTTGGAGCTGCCGCTTCCGCATTTGGAGCTGCCACCACATTTGGAGCTGCCACTTCTGCATTTGGAACCCCACCGCTGTTTGGAGCACTGCCACTGTTTGGAGCACCACCACCATTTGGAGCACTGCCACCACTCCAAACATGGCGGCAGCTCCAAACGCCGAAGTGGCAGCTCCAAATGGCGGCGGCACTCCAAATGGCAGCAGCACTCCAAACACGGAAGCAGCAGCTCCAAATGTGGCGGCGGAATGGGCAGAAGGGAAAGCAACAGCTTTGGGTGCCAAAGGTCTTGGGTCTGCAACAAAGGTGTTTGGTGAGAGTAGGGAGCTCTCTGCACTTCGCCATGATCACCCGTTAGGAGCGGAAGGTGGTGAGGCTGTCCACGGGGCGCTCTAGATGAGCATGCAAGGGGGGAATTAAGTCATCCCCGAAAAGATGACCTAGCCGTTTTTGCGGGGCTCAAAAAAATATAAGATCCGGCCTTATTTATGAGAAACACAGTAGGTGTGGTATTATTTGGGTAAAGTTTGCTGCTTTCCAGGCCTGTCTTCTAGGATTGCACAAGACTTCGGATTCTAATCAAAAGAGGAGCTTTTACGCATGAAACTGAGCTTGTTAATCTCAGGTTCTGGTCATTACACTGGATATCTGCTGTTGTTTTGTTTTCTGTCAATCACCTTTTTCTATTATTGTAAACTTGGGGAAGTCTTCCTCTCAGTCCAACTTACCATAAATCAGCAGTCTCTCCTAAGAGTCCTGGAGTTTAAAAATCATGTAGTTGTTGAGTAAGACAACTGAATGGGCATCTGCGGTGGGGAACGACTGACATTACATATTACGACATGGTTTAGGGTGCAAATTAATTTTATTTACTTGATTTGTGAACCAGTTACAAGATAATAGGTATAAGAATAAACATAAGTATGAATACAGGAAATAGGTATGAATAAATGGGGACAATAGGACAAGGACAGTAGGTGTGATTGTGCACTTATGCATGCCCCTTACAGACCTCTTAGGAATGGGGGGAGGTCAATAGGGTGAGGTCAATACAAAAAATGATGTAACTAAATCATTTGCACAATGTCATCATAAAGAATGCGAAGTCACTTAGCTTTTCTTGGATTCTCTGGGCCACCTGTGATTTGTTGGGAAGTTATGTTTCTTCTATTTCTGTACATAGCAGCATTCCTCCATGGGAAATCATGTTCCCAGTCTTAAAAGCCACAAAATCAAATCTACCTGAAGGGCTGCTTAGTTTATTGTGTCGTATCTACCTACCCAGGCATGCTTATCACTTGATAGAGATCAGAGGTGGCACCAGAGCTCCAGCCAATCAAAGCATAAGCCTCAGTAGTCCTTTCCATTGGATGCCAAAGAACTTCTAAAAACATGTGTTGGGGTTGTTTAGGGGGATCAGGATCTTTGGATACCCCAAATGGAGCCCTGTGGGTCAGAAGAGAGACCTAACCCTCCGCTTAGCCACAGACCTGGACCAACTCTGCAAAAAGAGATATGGAAGCATTCCAGATATCAAAGCCAACTTCCTCTTGGCTCAGCCTCCTCTGTATTCCCATTGGAGCAAGGGAGTAAGGAGGTATTACCTTAAGAATCCTAGCGGAACTCTTTGTACACAGCTGGAACCCACAAGAGGCTGAATACTTCTCGGGGAAGGCTAAGTGAATTTGTTTAAGGTAAGTTATGCTGACAGAACTCCCTCTAGGGTTTAATTGTGCTGTTTGCACATCAGGCTGCAAAGCCTCCATGCACTTTTCTGTTACTGCACTTATTGTCAGCACTGATACAGGGAAGAAGCTACATAGGACTAAATAAAGCATGGAATTATCTTGCTATGCTCATCTAACCTAATTTTCCAACCGACCCGGTGTCTTTTTTGTCATTTTTTTTTCTTTTTACAAAAATTAAATAATGTTGAACAAGTTAATCAGCATACTGAGGTGAAATAACTAGGGACGCACAAATTATATGGAAGTTATGGTTGCATTTGTTCATCGGGATTTACAGCGTCTTACATTGGTGGGATTGGAATAACTTAATAACCAGTTCTCTGGCTGGGTAAGCATGGCCAGTTGGTCAGATGACTGGGTAGGTGAAGTCACTCATCACACCCAGCCCTGCCTCCTGGTCACTCTCCTCAAAGGCAGAGGTAGGATTCAGTGGTGGTGTTAGCCCCAACCCTGCCTGTTTTTTGGCCCATTTTGGGGCTGTTTTTCAGGCCAAAAATGACCTGAAAAACGGTGTGAAAATAGCCTGAAAATGGCCCCCCAAACAGCCAAAAGGCTCATAAAATGGCCAAACCAGGCCATTTTCAGGCTGTTTTGAGGCCTGGAAAACTGCCCAGAAAACAGGCCAAAAATTGAGTAGGGTGGCGCCAGCCAGTGGTGGGATTTGCTGATTCACCAAATTGTGCAGAACCTTAAATTTCCAGTTCGCGTGAACCGGTGCGAATCAGCAGCAGTCCACCTCTGGCATCTTAAGGCAATAAGTAAGTGAAAACATGTTTCTCTTGCCTCTTTATCAGCCAAAAAAATGTGGACCTTGTATCCATTCCCTATTAAACAATTAAAGTTTAAATGGGCAAAAAAGTGAATGCAGAAATGGTAGGAAAAGTGTAGTGCAAATTGTGACATCTTTTCAATTTGTTGTCAGAAAGGGCCAGACTGATTTTGCCACCGCTAGGAAGATTAAATCAACTATCTTGCTTTCTGTTAAGGCAGTTCACTTGGGTAGAAGCAGAGCCTCAGGAGGGAAAATTAGATTTTGTTTCATGAAGTGAATTATATAACATTTTTAAAGGAAGCTAATACCACAAGCAGAGTACCAGTTTGATGTAATGGTTGAGGTAATGGTCTGGAAACAAGGAGACCATGAGTTCTAATCCCACTTTAAGCATGAAATCAGTTGAGTAATCTTAAGCCTTCCCCCCTCTCTCTTTCACTCTCTCTCTCTCAAGCTTAGGAAAAAGGAAGAAGAGAATGAAGAAGGGAAGGAAAAAGGAGGCAATGGCAAACTATTCTTGAAATCTTGCCACAAAAATTGCAGGGACCAATCTTGGTGATTGTCAGGTGTCAACACCCAAAGAATGAAGATGGGAGAACCAAAGCACACCACAGCAAAACTAAAATTTAGCTCATGATTCAGAGGTAGAGGTTGGATCTCATAAAAACAATCAGGATATGCTTGGTCAAAGTATGACCAGATCACTCGGGCAAGTTTTAAATTTAATCCTTTTGAGGGCTGAACATAAAAACACAGAATAAAAAAACTTTGGCTAGGGAGTTATGGGTTATACATAGGAGGAACTGTAATCTATTGAAATACCCAGTGAAGAATGAAGACAAGCGTTGACTCAGAAAGTTCACAGCCTTTGGTGTTTATATAATCGGTGCTCAAAATAATAAAAAAATAAAGAGAGGAACTGAGGTGTTAGTAAACAAAAAAAACTGTAAAGGTTTCCCTGTCCAGTTGTGTCAGACTCTTGGGTATGCGGCTCATCTTTGTTCCTTGGCTGAGGAAATCTGTGTAGTCTGAAGACAATTTCCATGTAGCAAGCGTGGCTTTATGTCAGAGGTGCATGGCATGCCTTTTCCTTCCCACCAAAGTGGTACCTATTTATCTACTCGCATTTTCAGGCTTTCAAACAGCTAGGTTGTCAGGAGCTGGGACAAGTAATGGAAGCTCATCCCATTGCATGGAGTTCAGGTCTCGAATGTGGACTATCACCTCTCTAGCTGACAAGCACAAAGACTTTGATCCTTGAGCCATCATGTTAGTAGTACACATTGTGTTAGGCTAATATGATTAAGGATGAACCCTAGTGAGATGATTGTTGGGACCTGAACCCAACATGTTGGTCAAGGAACAGAAGCAAGAGACAAGAACACCTGTATTGTGTGTTTTAAAACAATCTGCATCTACCTTGAAAGCCAAAGAAATAAACTTGTGGCCACTGTTCAGATTTATTTATTTATTTAACTCAGATCAATTGGGTTAAAGAAGTTAAAATAAGGTTAAGGGCCAGAGAAAGAATGTGGGAGTAAGTAAGATTGTCGTATCTCTTCCCTCCATCATAATCCAAATCAAAACAATGATTGCTATGTCACATCTTCATACTCAATGACAAATTTGGAGTTCAATATTGAAGCTCAAACATGGTGCTGTTACTCTGACTTTCTCATCTTCTTCATCTTTCTTATCCTTGTCCTTTTTTCCCTTCTCCTTTCCGAAGCAGCCCCAATAGGACATCCTACTTATTTGTGGCAGTAGCGGGTTGTCAAACCATCATTCAACATTTCTCTCCAATCAGTTGGGATTTCTAAGGTGGTCCCCAAAGCCTTTGGTATTATAGGGAAGCCACATCAGCTTGTGGAAAATTAAATGGAAGGTAGACAGTATCTCTGGCTGCTCACAAACTACATTCTCAATCTACTGTATATTTAGCTTCCTTCAATCATCCATTTCCTTTACTTTGAAAGAAGAGACGGGCATGATTCGTCAAGTCTGGTCGGTCATTCAGGTGTTTCAGATTGCCAGTTTTCTCCAAAACAGATTATTATTATTATTATTTTTTTTTTTAAGGAAAACCCCTTGGTTGGTTTGCAGGGGTAGATTAGTCTCTATTCTCCTTTTTTGTTTGTTTGTTTGTTTGAACTTTACTTCCTTGATTAAGATAAGCAAAAGAATTCTAAACTAACTCAGCCAAAACAAAGGCTAGACAACAGCTTTGCCCATCCTGTGTCTGAAATATATACCTTTGGTGTTTAATTTGGCCTCATTGAGTATCTTCTGATGTGTCCCTGTAGCTTCCTGCAGTTGGACCATTAGAGTAAGCAGGGACCTCAGCTCTTTGCCATGAAGACTTGCTGAGTTCATCAGTTTCCCCCCAGGAGATGGGTCTTAACATTTAACCCCCTTTTCTGCTAAGACATCAAGAAAGGAAGCTAATCTCCGTTTAAGAAACACATGACATTCCTCCAAGCACCGGAAACTTTGATGAGGTCCTTTGAATTTGCCTGCGTTAAGAAGTTTGAAAAGGGCTGGCTCAAAGGAGAGTGAGAAAGTCAGAAGGGCTGATTCTTTTTCCTCTTTTATTTATTTTTTTAAATGCAGCCAAGAATCAATCTCTTTTGAAGTTATTTTTTTTTAATGTAGATGTGAGGAGAAGAAGCTTGTTTTCCCAGAAGTGGCATCCAGAGAAGAAGACAATTTGGTTAAGGATCATTCTGTGATTTAGATCTGCTGTTTCTCAGTTTTGTACTATCCAGTTATGTCTACACAACTATTTTAATCTTCCAGCTAGAGCAATCTTTGCATATATGAAGATGCACAGATGTACACATAAGTGGTGGGATATAAATTTTTTACTACCAGTTTTGTGGGCATGGCTTGGTGGGCGTGGCAGGGGAAGGTTCCTGCAAAATCCCACCACCCCACTAACCTGCTTTCCAGCTCCGTTCTCCTGTGCAGGGCAACAAAAGAAGACCTAGCCAATCAGCTGGGACTCGGGAGGCAGAGAATAGATGGAGGCTGGGCCAGTCAGAGGTGGTACTTGCTGCTTCTCTGAACTAGTCAAAATTTCCGCTACCAGTTCTCCAGAACTGGTCAGAACCTGCTGAATACCACCTCTGGTACACATCCTTCTTATAAAGGAATGCGGATTGGTGTAGAAACATAACATGGGCAAAACTTTATTGTAAATACTATGAAGAAGAAAGACACCCTCAAACCAACTGAACAATAAAGATTGATGATGTTGACGATGACAATGATGATGTTGATGATGATGAGGATGATGATGATGATGAAATGAAAGGTTTAATACTGGCTGCTCAAGAACAAGCACTACAAACTAATGCCATGAAAGTGAAGATACCAAAATCCACTGACAATCCAAACTGCTGACTTTGCAATGACAAAGTTGAAACTGTTTCACACTTAATGTGTGAGTGCACCAAAATCGTACAAACTGACTACAATGCTAGACATGATCGAGTTGCTAAACTAATCAACTGGTCATTGTGTAAAAAATACGCCCTACCTGTATCCAAAAAGTCATGGGAACATAAAGTGGAAAATGTTGTCAAAAATGAGATGGTGAAGATCTTGTGGGACTTTTGAATAGACGAATCGCCATTTGGAACACAACATGCCTGATATTATGGTTGTCGAGGTACAATTTATTGACATTGCTGTACCAGGAGACGCCAGAGTCGAAGAAAAAGAACTGGAAAAAAATCACAAATATTGCGACCTGGCCATTGAAACTATGCGATTATGGATAAAACTTGTAACAGTGATACCCATTGTCATCGGGGCACTTGGTACCATGTCCAAGAATTTTACAAAATACATCAAGAAATTGTAGCTTCCTGCTATAGCGCCAGTAGAACTGCAAAAAATTGTGCTATTCGGAACATTGTACATTTTAAGAAGATACTTGGTCGATAACCTAGGATGCTGGCAGCAACCTGTATCAACCATCAGTGCCAGTCAATAATATTTGTGATACATTTTGAAATGTTTAGTTGACTGAGTTTCATATCATCATCATCATCATCCACTGAATAGTGGATGTGTCAGTACCTGGAGACGGCAGAATAGAAAAGAAAGAACTGGTGAAGATAACAAAATACAAAGAGCTACAAATAGAAATAGAACGACTATGGCAAAGGCAAGCAAGAATAATACCAATAGTAATAGGCGCCTTGGGTGCGTTCCCAAAGCAACTGGAGCAACACTTGAACACCATCATTGGCATTGACAAATTTGCCATCAGTCAATTGCAGAAGGCAACTTTACTTGGAACAGCTTCCATCCTGCGGTGATATCTGTAACACCATCAAATATCCAGATTTGCCTATCCCAGGTCCTTGGTAAGGACTCGATAGGTAGATAAAAATGCCAATCCAGTCTGAACATCTGGCTGACTGTAATAATAATAATAATAATAATAATAATAATAATAATAATAATAGAATTGGCGCTGACAAAATCACCATTGGTCAGTTAAAGAAGGCCACCTTACTGGGATCTGCTCACATAATCCGCCGATACATCACACAATCCTAAACGCTTGGGAAGTGTTCAACTAGTGATTTGTGATACAAAACCCAGCACAGTTATCTCATTTGCTGTGTGCACTGTCGTTTTTTGTATCAAATAATAATACCATATCTAGGCAGCCAATTGAAGCTACAACAACATGGACATGCATGCCATCAAAGAATCAGGGATGTCTGCAGAATATGGGGAGAATTGTCACAATGGTAGCCACAGTGGCGTGGCTGAAGTTTACCTGCTTTTTATGTCATGCATACAACATGCATAAAAAGAGGCAGAGCATTAATTGTATGATTATTGACTTTTTAAGATGCCTGTGAATATATTACTGGTGTCTATTTGCATAATTATGTAAACACATACCCAGTGTCATTTGTCCCCTTTTATGCCATGGATGCCAGAGATTATTTCCAAAACTATTGGAGGAGTAGACCCCACTCTTCCATTCTCTCAAAAGTTAGATTTTACTAACTAGAAGGGAAGCCCTTGTCAATCAGAAGGCAAAGCAGTGGTCCCTTCAGATTGCTCTAAACAGATTTGTTATTCAACCGTACTGTTTGTAAGGTGATGTGCAAAGCCTTTGAAAACTTTTGAGAACTTAACAAGTCCATTTCAATCGGGAAACTAGTAGAAAAATGAGGAACTAAATTCTTTGCTGACATGTCTAAGTGGCATTTAGATAGAGCTGTAGGCTGAAAGACACACAGACACAGACGCACACACAGACACACACACACACTCCTTTTGAAGCTCAAACAATGAAGCTTCATGTTACTTGGTATCAGGTGATGTGTCCAGGGTGTGCAACCAAATACATTTGTAATTGTCTTTTGTCTTTATTTTCCAATTTGTTTCTAGGGGCTTGAAAAGATCTGTTGTAACGGGACTCTTGTTACATTTAATAAGTACCAGGTTGATTGGCATCCTCTAAGTAGGCTTTTCAGTGTGCCTGTGGGGAAATTTAATATAAAAACATTCAACATTCTTTTATTAGTGGTTTTTTTTTTTTTTTTTTTACTATTCCCAGTCCCACCAGACTTTTGGTGCAAGCAGAGTATTATTGAAAAGCTTATCTGTAAGAAGTGAGCCAAGGGGAAATTCAGCCTTTATTAATATTGACATCATGTTTCTACACAATAGCTGTCTAAAGAAACTTTTCAATTGGATTTCGGCTTTGCGAAAGGAAATAACCAAACGTAAGATCTAACAGAGCAGCTTCCCCAGGGGCTGCCTACAAGAGGTTTACAAAGGAAAGGCATAGCATCCCTTCCTACCTGGTCAACTACCTATAGAAATGCATTTCAGGTTAGGACTCTTCAAAGTTTCTTGTTAAAAGCAAAGAAGTGTCATCTACCACATTGTGTAGTTCGGTTTCCATTTATCCTTTGTGGGGTGTCATTGCCCTGGATATTGGTGGAATGTGGACAACAGCATGTTGACTTATGAGATTAAGATCCCAGCATGCATGAAATAGTGGGAGGGGGCTTGGGATTAAATTGGGTTTTAGAAGTGGCATGCTGGACAAAAGGTGCCCAAAGGGACTGATATTGTTCTCATTGTTTGTGGGGAATGAATACAAATAGAATTGGTAGCTTAGTCTCCCTTGTGCTGTCTTATTTACATAACCCTGTTTGATTGATCAAAGTCATTATGAGAGGTCAATATCTGTGGGCCCCATCTTTGATGACTATAGAATATATATTATTTCCTCCTCCTCCTCCCCTCCTCCTCCTCCTCCTCCTCCTCTCCTCCTCCTCCTCTCCTCCTCTCCTCCTCCTCCTCCTCTCTCTTCTTCTTCTTCTTCTTCTTCTTCTTCTTCTTCTTCTTCTTCTTCTTCTTCTCTTCTTCTTCCTTCTTCCTCCTCTCCTCCTCCTCCTCCTCCTCCTCCTCCTCCTCCTCCCTCCTCCTCCTCCTCCTCCTCCTTCCTTCCTCCTCCTCCTTATTTTTGTTTTACTTAATACTAATTCATAACTTCTTTTGTGTATTCTGCTTATCCAGATATTAAATAGTGTGAAGGATCATCATGTGCCTTTACGAATGCCTTTGATCTGAGATCTGTTCTCCCTGACTTCACATTTTATTGTGATGTTTTCTAAAGAGAAGACCGTTATGATCTTTCATAATAAGATTTATCCAAATGATATCTTAGCGTGTTGATAGCAGTTGTGATGTGGCTCCTCAAAAACAGCTCAGCCGGGATTGTGGCTCTAGGACTGGATGATTGCTTTCACTAGGTCAGGTTACAACATGCGCATACCTCCTCTGATATTCTTACGTCTCAGTCTTTCCTTTGTGTTCTAGGAAACATAGGTGACTAGTTTAGACATTGAGCATATCCTCCTGGGTTGAACTAACCAATGTCGCTGGAGATGGACTATTTAAAAGCACATATGACAAAGTAACACTGATAAATTTAGGATAGATTTGCATAATCTGATATATACGTTATTGTCAAACTGCCTTTAATTCCATCAAAAATTTGAATTAAATTTCTGATAATTTAATGGACACATTTGGATATTTTAAGTGGAAATAATACACAATTGGTTTCCCATCCAACCTAGGTATTTATAGTGAACTCCCATCCGAGTACTAAGCAGTTCCACCCTGGCTTGGTTTTCCAAGATCAGCTAAGAAAGGCTATCTTCTGACTCCATTTTGTGGTGAGTTAAGAGGAACATTATTAATAGCAGTACCCATAGTAACAGGAATCGGACTTATATGCTGCCCCATTGTGCTTTACCACACTCTCTGGGTGGTATACAATGTCACCATATTGCTATCAGCAATCCGTGTCCTCATTTTACTGATCTTAGTAGGATGGAAGGCTGAGTCAGCCTTGAGCCTGTCAGGATCAAACTCCAGGTTGCGGGCAGAGTTAGCCTGCAATACTGCATTCTAACTACTGTGCCACCAGGGCTCTACATATTAAATACATGGATACCAATCCTATTCTTGGTATTTATTTAATTTATTGTAATTTGAATGAAATTAAAGTAGGTTAATTTTATCTACCTTTTTGGCCTTGACTCATCTGTATTTTGATTGTTTTGCCAACCTAGCAATTAAAGATATTTCCCCGCTTTACTTTGTATGTCCTTGAGTGCCTTGAAAAAAAAAAAAGATTATTGTGTGTGGCTGTCAGAACTCAATGTATGTGCAGTTCCCCTGGTCTACATGGCTAGTTTATATTCTGTTCTTTTATTTCAGTTGTTTTGGCAGTGTGATAACTGGACAACTTCATAAGCCTTGGCATCTTAAAAGCATCCTTGACAAGAAAATACACTTACAGAATTTGCTTCGGAATGTCAAACATCTACCAAATGTTGCTTAGGTCCTGATGAACAATACTTGATCCACAACTTGTATTAAAAAGTGATGCGTAAATAAGAATAAGAACTTTTTTAAAAAAAATCAAGCCACCTTCTTGGAGATTATTGTGCTCATGAGTATTGAGGAAGCGTAATGAATGGATATTGGAAGGTCTAAAAGGAGCAACAAACAAAATAGCAGGCCAGCAAGAAATCACCATAAAAAAATTATTGGATCAGTTTCAAGCTGGTTGTGAAGTCAAAAGGTCTTCGGCACTTACCTTCCATGCTGGATGTGTCAGATCTAGAAGCCTTTTTGGGAGATGCCGTTGGTGAAGGAAGGCTAACAGCAGAGAAGGGGGCAGTCAGCACTTCTGAGAGGAAGTCAAGTTTTATTATGACTTGTCCAGAAACATTTTTTTTTTCCTCTCTGTCCTCTCGGGCCTGGTGACAGAATTAAAGATGTTCCAATTAGAAGTAGGAAGCAGAGATCCTGAGATTGGCATTCTAACTTCTGACCTGATCAGTCTTTCCGAAGCCCTTGGGCACTGACCTCCAATTTTTATCACACTGCTCAAGACAGTTTTCCTAAGGACCTATGACCCAACGGTCTCAATTTTTTTGTGAACGATGCCGAAATGCCTACCACCAAGGCTGCCCATTTGAAAGTCCGTTGATGGGCCACATTTTGCTTATCCCTCTGTAAAAAAAAAAAAAAAAAAGAAAAAGGTTAGCTTAGCAGTGCTGAAGGAGGCTAAAAGCCAGGTAAGTCAGTTTTAAAAATTGCCCTCAGTTGAATAACAAGGACAGGCTGTTTGCCTGCATGGTGAGATGGTATGGTGGATGATCTTCAACTAAGCTCCAGAAAGCCTTCTTTAATCATTTCTCTGCAAGATGCACTTGAATAAATAAAATTGGGGGAGGGAATATCTCATATGAAATATTGAAGGAAAGCCATAGGATAAAAGTACTAAATGAGTGATAGCATTAGCACCTATTAAAATACCTTATTTTAGCTGTACAGTTGTACCATATCTTAACTAGACATAGAATGGAATGGAATGGAATAGAATAGAATAGAATAGAATAGAATAGAATAGAATAGAATAGAATAGAATAACAGCGTTGGAAGGGACCTTGGAGGTCTTCTAGTCCAACCCCCTGCTTAGGCAACAAACCCTACACCACTTCAGACAAATGGTTGTCCAACATCTTAAAAACTGCCAGTGTTGGAGCATTCACAACTTCTGGAGGCAAGTTGTTCCACTGATTAGTTGTTCTAATTGTCAGGAAACTTTTCCATAGTTCTAGATTGCCTCTTTCCTTGATTACTTTCCACCCATTGCTTCTTGTCCTGCCCTCAGGTGCTTTGGAGAATAGCTTGACTCCCTCTTCTTTGTGGCAGCCCCTGAGATGTCGGAACACTGCTATCATGTCTCCCCTTGTCCAGATTATCTCCTGGTATTTGAGACCGTATGTGAAATAATCAAAGTATTTCTGTAAAGTTCCTTTTTTATTTTAAGTATTTTATTAATTAATCATGATATAAAATATAAAGATACAAATAAAAATAAAAATAATGAAAAATGAGAGGAAAGGGAGAGATGAAAAAATGTAGGATAAACTGGAAAAGAAAAAGAATCTAAATCTTTTTGGCATGGTAGGATAAGATAATGACACACAACCTTGACTTTTAACTTTTGTGTACTAATATATACCAGCCATTTCTATAACAACAAACCTATCCATTCAGCAAAACCCAAAGTCAAAATTTCATGTTTTTCCCCCACCTCAAACACAAAGTCCAAAAATGGTTTCCAAGTAAGAGACTTTCTATAAAGTTCTAATACTCAATTCCTGTCTCAGATTCAATTTTCTGTTCTGTCCTCAAGAGTTTCCATAAGACGTATTAAATTGTGACCCAAGGAAATTTATGTTTTTCACACTGCACACATTGGACCATCTCTTAGAACAAGGCAACTTTAAGCCTTGGCAATTTTAACACTTGTGGACTTCAATTCACAGAATTCCTCAATCAGCCATACTGACTGGGGAATTCTGGGAATTGAAATCCACAAGTCTTAATGTGCCATGGTTGGAGATCCAGATCCCTGCCTTAAAAGTTGACACTCACAAATATCTGTGGAAAAGAGATTGTCTTACACGTGAAAAGAAACTATAATCACCACATTTCTCCCTATGGAATTCTACATCTATATGTATCAGTGTGAAATACCACTCACGCATCATCACAAAATCTCTAGAATCGTAAAGCCTGCAAACTTGAAATTTGGCACCTATGTTCCTGTTGGCTTCTAGCTGATCACTAAGAAAGGATTTTTCAAACGACCATCAGAGCATTAGTATTTCCTATATTATTATTAACACGCTCTGATGCTAAGGAATTCTACTCCCCCTCCCCACCTGAAAAGAAATCTCTTCCAAATGCGAAACACAAGCAGAGGAGTTTCAGTTTCAGTTTTACTTTCACAGCACCAAGCAGCTTTAGTACTGAACAGTTGAACTAAGCCATGCCCAGGCTCCTTGCTGTCTCCTTCTTCTTCCCACAGCAAATACTGTTTCAGTTTCCAAACAGCCCTAAATTCTCTCACACACTGTCAGGATGCTAGCCTGATGGATGCTGGTAGGCAGAGGCACAATTCCCCCCCCACACACACACACTTATTTTCCTCCCCAAAAACTAAGCCCAATCACATAGTTTCGTAGCGAAGCATGGGTATAGAGCTAATACACATACACACACACACCGTATATGTTGACAACTACTTCCTACTAATATTTGTAGATCACTTCTCTAGGAACAGGGATATAGGAAGGGACCCTGTTTCTCTCACAAAATAGCCCTCAGCATGGAGGGAGGGAAGATGAGAGGGAAAGAAGGAAGGAAGGAGAGAGGGTGAGAGGGAGGGAGAGAGAATGGGGGAGAGACAGGGAGGGAAGGAAAGAGAGAGAGAGAGAGATCAAACTGTTATCACTCCTAACATTGTTCTAAAATGTTAGCTTAAGAGAATCAGGTTGCATTAACTGTCCCTTCATTAAACCAGGGAACTTAACCCCAATGGCTTGTTGTTAGCACACGTTTACTTTATTTTCCCCAATGGCCCTCTCTGCTTATTCTGTTTCTCTTAATTGTGTATCTTTGCATATAATATTCCCCCACCCTGACCCGAGTATATAGCACTTCTGTATGCGATTTCCCCTAAATATTTTTTTTTACTTTTTAAAAGTTAAATACATTACAAAATTTGGGAATGTGTTAACACCGGGGAATAATGAGATATTTCAGTTGAAATTTTAGTTGAGGAAATGCCAATCAAGATTGCATTTAAAGGTGTCTTTCTCATCCTTGTTCTCAGTAGGCAGAAAACACAGACACCTTCCACAAAAGTCAGAAAGTTTGAAAATGGCTGGTTTAGGAAACAGGAAAACCAAATTAAAACGATGCTAATTTCCCTGAACATAACATGAAAAGAGAGCAATGAGCTGCGGTGGTGCAGTGGTTAGAGTGCCGTACTGCAGGCTATTTCTGCTGTCTGCTGGCTGTTTGCAATTTGGCAGTTCGAATCTCATCAGCTTCGAGATTGACTCAGCCTTCCATCCTTCCAAGGTGGCTAAAATGAGGACCCCGATTGTTTGCGGCAATATGCTGATTCTGTGAACCACTTAGAGAGGGCTGCAAAGCACTGTGAAGTGGTATAGAAATCCAAGTGCTATTGCTATAGTGCTATCGCTATTTTCCACAATCATACTCAATTAATTAGTATCCTGAACTGCATCTCCTAGTCAATGGGATATGGGTTCAGAAAATGTCATCTCTGTGCTTATGGCCAGCTAGCCAAAATATGCCCAAACTGATGGACCTTATTGTTTCCATTAGTTGGAATGTGACTTGGGTACAACTAAAGCTGGCAAGGAAGTTAAGATCACACTAAAACGGATGACAAGAGAGCTTCAGTTGACTGAGATGGCCATAGCTGGCAGGGATCGATGTCTTAAATTGACTGCAGATGTCCTACAAAAGATGGCAGCTTAGAATATTTTTAAAAAATGGTTTTAAAAAGGGTTAGGGTTAGGGTTAGGTTAGGGATTAATTAATCCACCGAGATGTTTGTTTTTGCATGTATTTATATTATCCAATGTATATGGCCATCCACCTATCTGAGAAATTGGATGGCAGACAAAAGAAATACATGGGATTCCATCAAATTACAAGAAACAAAACTACATTAAAACTCAGTTAAGCCACAAAACCACCCACCACATACCATCCCAGAGTCTCATCCTAAAATTGTAGCCTTCCAACCCCAATGCCTGTTTTAATTATTACTGTACTAATTTTAAACTCTTATTGCCTGACTCCCCGTGTCTGTTGGAATTGCTGCATCCTAAAAATACGTTCTTATCTAACTGATTAATTAATTGCCAAAGGGAAAGGGGAGAAGAAAGGGAAGGAAATGTTCCTGTGAAAATAAGACAAAGAAGAAGACAGATATAGCAGAAGTGAATAAAGGTGGATATAAATTAAATTGCAAATGAAATGACTAAAAGGGATGTCCCGAAGTATAAATAGGTCTCGTATAGGTTGCTATGAGGTCATTAAAGATAAGAATGAGAAGTTTGGTGGAAGCTGTATGTCTTGTCCAATAGACAATGATATTGAAAGAATGAAGGAGAAACAAGAAAGATGTTAATAGAATAACAGAGTTGGAAGGGACCTTAGAAGACTTCTAGTCCAGCCCACTGCTCAAGCAGGAGATCTGGCCTATATCATCCCAGACAAATGACTGTCTCGTCTCTTCTTAAAAACCTCAGTGATGGAGCTCCCATGACTTCTTTAGGCAAGCCATTCCATTGGTTATTTTGGAGTGGTGCAATTGCTCTCGTCTCACAATCAGGAGGCTGTGAGTTCGATTCTAGGTAGAGGCAGATATTTTTCTCTGTGAGCTCACTGAGAATATATCTGCTGAACAAAACTCCGCATTGGTGACAGGAAGGGCATCCGGCCTTTAAAACACTCTGCTAGCTCCATTCAGTTGCCCAGACTGCACTCTGCAAGGGATTATGGGCTCATTAAATGAAGATGATTCCATTGGTTATTTGTTCTCACTGTTGGGAAGTTTCTCTTTAGTTCTATGTTGTTTCTCTCCTTGATTCTCTTCATCCATTATTTCTTGCCTCGCTTTCATTCTGATGCTTTGGGAAAATGGTTGATCTACAATATGTTATACTACCAAAAAAAAAGAGTGACAGGCTGTGACAGTGAAAGGCCAAGAATGTCATGGTTGGGTGGGTTTGATGAGACTCTCCAGTTGAGACAAAGAAGTATTTTAAAAAGCAAATGGTTGAAATGGAATATAGGCACAGTAGAGACAAGGATGGCTTCAAGAGACAGAAGCATTTGAAAATAAGTAACAGATTATTCTCGATCGACAGTAAACTTTGTTCAGTTTTCTTTTCTTCTATCTCGAGTCCCTAACTTATTTTTGCTTTACTACTTGTTACATTTTTTCCCCCTGTACTTTGTGAAACGCTGCATACCACAAAATAGTTTGATGGGTATGTATCTATGTAAATTAATTCATTACTTCTAAACGACAAATTTCCTCTAAGGACTATGCTATAACTTGCGGCTAGCACTTAATTTTTTTTAATTTGATAAAATTCTCCAATATGTAATGCTAACTTGGAAATGCAGACATTGGGAGAAGCAAACAGAAAATCTTCATCCTACCATGCTTTGCAATAAAATGCGGACAGTCCACTGTCATGGCAGCTTTCTCATATTATGTGTTACTGGAGGCTCTATTCTGCCTATTAAATTATAATAATTTTTCTTGCTGGATTCTGTCTTACATTGATTTGAAACATAATTGTCTTATAATATATTACCAACATTTCAAATTAACCTTAGCAGCTGGATTGCAACAAATGGTGGGTTAGGTATTATGGTGAATCAGGAATCCAGAGTACAAATAAATATTGAAAATATTTTTATCCTTAAAATAGCAGTAAGCTGTTCATTTCCCTACCAAAAATATTCATAGAAATGGTGTTTCCATGCAGTTAAAATCATGGAATCTTAAACCTGAACAGAGGAAGCTCTGAAGCAAATTTCAAGGACTTTTAAAACTCAACGGTAGTGATTTGAAGGTAAGATATTGAAAATATATATATCGGAGATTGGGGATTAGCTGGTAGTTATGGCCTGCTGGCTACTCCTCTGTGTTTCATTCTTCCATCATTTGTCTTTTAGTTCTATCCTTTGTCAAAAGACTTGGGAATTCCTAGAGGGCTTAGATATAGATCAGGCCTCTAATAACCAACAGCTGAACTTTATTTTCAACTGAAAATTGCTCAGTAGTCCTGAAGCTAATATAATTTGGAAGAAAATCTGATCAAGCTACAGGCACCAAGCTACACAGTCAACTGACTCTTATTCTCTTATTTCACCAGAGTTGTGCCTGAGATGGTTAGCAGGTGATTGTTCCAAAGGTGCTTTTTCAAGATGCAACTGGACTTTCTTGTTTTTCTTTGAAGACGTTTCGCTTCTCATCCAAAAAGCTTCTTCAGCTCTGGCTGGATGTTGGGGAATGGAAGGATTTATACTCCTTGCAGGCAGCTGGTCATTTGCATCCTTTTAGAGGGTTGTTGAAGCACTTGGAGGTTTATCTGTATCCTCAGGGACACCTGAGTAGTGCTACTGGTTCCTGTAGTCTGCATTTTTTCCTCTGGAAATCCATTCCTTCTTCCACACCATTCAAAGGGTGTTCATCCCAAATTGTATAGCTAAAAGTCTGTAGAGATTCTCAGTCATCCAAGTCATGGTTGTTCCCGGGGTGGGATTCTACCAGTTCGCACCTATTCTCTAGAACCTGTTGTTAACATTCTAAGCAGTTCAGAGAACCGGTTGTTAGAAGAAATTACTGGCCTAATCCTGTAAGGAAGGCAGGAAGGAAACATTCTGGTGTTGCTTACAGAAACTGCCTCTCCATTAACCCTTATTACATTCTTGGCAGGACTAGACTTCCTGTCTTAGGAACTTCTCTGGGTTTTTTTTCCCCTCCTTTGCTGGTACTTTGCTTGTGTGGAGTGACCATTCAAAGTTACAATGGCACTGAAAGTGACTTATGACCATTTTTCACACTTACGACTGTTGCAGCATCCCCACAGTCATGAGACGCCAGGTGAGGAGATGCTTGCCTCGATGTGAGTGATATTGAGTTGGCCACACCCAGCCAATAACATGACCACCAAGCCACGACCACCCAGTCACATGACCACCAAGCCATGCCCACCAACTAAGCCACGCCCACAGAACCAGTTGTTAAAAAATTTGAATCCCACCCCTGGTTGTTCCCAAAGTTGCTTCTTCAAAAAGCAATTGGACTTTCTCATTTTTCTTTGAAGACGTTTCGCTTCTCTTCCAAGAAGCTTTTTCAGCTCTGGCTGGATGTTGGGAAGTGGAAGAATTTAAACTCCTTGCAGGCAGCTGGTCATTTGCATTCTTTTAGAGAGTCATGGAGGCCACTTGGAGATTTATCTGTGCCCTCCTGGTCACCTGAGTAGTGCAAATGGGTATGGAGCCTTCTTGGCTGCAGGATGCTGTCTGCCTCATGTTCCTTTGCTATTGAACACAGGCACAGCTGTTGGGGATGAGTCTGGGTTGTCTCCATCTCAAACTGAAGTGCAAATGGAAACTGCAGTCTACAATTTTTCTGGAAATCCATTCACATTTCTTTTGAAGGAAGGAAAGAAAAAGAAAGAAATATTTGAGGACAGGTAGTCCTCGATCTATGACCACAACTGAGTCCAAAATTTCTATTGCTAAGCAAGACAGTGGTTAAGTGAGTATGCCCCATTTTATGACCTTTCTTGCCACAATTGTGTAGTGATTCCCTGCAGTTGCTAAGTCAGTTCCATCGTTGTTAAGCAAACCTCACTTCCCCATAGACTTGGCTCGTCAGAAGGTCTCAAAATATAATCACATGACTCTGGGACACTGAAATCATCATATGTAGGAGTTGCCAAGCATTCAAATTTTGATCACAAGACCATGGGGAATGTTGCAATGTTTGTAAGTGTGAAAAATGTCCATAAACCACATGTTTCAGTGCTTTGAATGGCCAATAAATAAACTATTGTAAGTTGATTACTTCTACAGTATTATTCAGAACTGACTAGGTGGCTCTAAGGACAGGCCCAAGGGGGAGGAAAACAAAGGACCTCCCCTCTAGAAAGAGCAGGGAAGAAAACTTTGAAGGTTTATAGTGCCTAATTGTAAACTGAAAAGGACCGGATGCCTATTAATGAGAGATTCCCTTTTTACAATTCTGTAATTCCTTAACTGAGGCTAGAATCAGGGTGACTTGATGGAACTGAGCATTTACGGGCTGGATGCCCTTCCTGACGCCTATGTGGAGTTCACAGCATTTTTTTTTCCCTTGGAGAAAAATATATTCCACTACCTAGGATTGAACTCTCAACCTTCTGAGTGGGAGGTGAGCACCTTCACCACTAAGCCACCAGGCCACTCTGTATTAATGAGAGACTAAAAGCATGAAAAGGAATCAGGACACACTCACCACACCTTAGTATTTTGATTGGCGTTCAGGCCTTGATGGAAGAGGAAGGAAAACAGGGTTGTGTTCTGGACTAGCAGGCTCGTAGCCTGCAAATCTGATTGGCTCGCTGAAAGCCGATCGTGATTGGTCGCCATAGACTGATGCGATTGGTTAGTAAACGGGCTGCCGCGATTGGCCCTGCCAAGAGCGGCAAACTCAAATCGCCTTCATTGGCTGCCTAGCCGCAGCCAGCCCTATAAAAGGGGCTGCTGTGGCTGGGTTTAGTTGCTCAGATCTGAAGTCACAAATAAAGAGCTTTAGTTACTGTCTGAGTCTTGCCTCCGTTCTTGAACCATCCTCCCAGATACAACAGGTTGGATTTTCAGCTGGTTTTACTTTCAGCTCCAACAGCTGATTGCAGAACCTGGCAGCAGGAAACCTGAGGAGTTCATTCAGGATTTCTGATTGCTTTTGCCAGCAGTGGGACCACTTATTCTGATAAAGAAATGGGACAAGGACCAACCAGTCGGTAAAGGAGACAAATAAGCCTGAAGTGTATTTATAAACATGGCTTAGAATTGTTGTAATGTTGGCACGAAGGTATGCCAACTGCCCCTTCTCCCCTACCCCCAAACGTTTACCACGAGAGACGATTCATTTTGTCCTCTATCTGGCAACAGCTGGTAATATGGTATTTAAAAGCAGCTTTGATTTAATCTAACGAGAAACTGTGTTGCAATGTACTGTACTGTGCAAAGATAATAATTGAATAAACATTGATTTTTATGGCAACATAATATTTTCATTTTTGACAAACAGGAATTTATATGCGCCAGTTTTTCGTTATCAGCTGTGTTTGCACAGAGATTAAAAACTGGCTGGGTGTTTTTTTTTTTTGTTTTTTGTTTGTTAAAAGCAGCATTTGAAGTAGGAGCTGTCATCCTGCAGTAAGATAAAAGGAGAAATAATAGCTGGAATATAATCATCAGAATATTGTAGTTGGACCATGAAGATCTAAATTCAAAAATTAAGAGTCCTCATGTAGCTAGACAAAAGAATATGAATGGGTTGTTTGAGGAAAGCATTCCATCCTTCTTAAAAATAACCCCGTGTTATGTTTTGGGTAAGAGCATACCGTATTTTTTGCACTATAAGATGCTCCAGACTATAAGATGCCCCCAGCTTTGTGGGAGGAAAACAAGAAATTTTTTTTGCCTCTGCCTCCCAGCAATTTGCTTCGTTGCAGCAAACAGCCATCCATTTCATCAACCCTTCCTTCATAAGAAGGTTGTGCTGAATCTTTCCATCTTTGGGCATATGATAATCTTCCCACAATAATCATACATTGAAATAACCTTCCATTTTCCTAAACGTGTATCCATCGGTCCCCAAAGGAAAAGTTCTGGCCTCAATTGAATATTAATCTTTAAAATCTTTGGTATAAATGTATATGTAGGAGATGACCAGATTCTCCTTGCTCCAATCTTTATTTTCAATCCTCAGTTGTCCCATTTCCTGGGGGGGGGAAAAAGCCTTTACTTGCTTTTACTTGAGCAAGTATAGAAATTTCTCTGGGCTGGGAAGCTGTGGTGGGATTCAAAAAAAATTACTACTGGTTATGTGAGTGTGGTTGGTGGGCATGGCATGGCTTGGTGGGTGTGGCTTGATGGGCACGGCAGGGGAAGGATACTGCAAAATCCCCATTCCCTCCCCACCCCACTAGCCTGCTTTCCAGCTCCATTCTTCTATACGGGGCAACCAAAGAAGAGCCAGCCAATCAGCTGGGACTCAATGGGACGCAGAGAATAGAAGGAGGCGTGGCCAGTCAGAGGTGGGATTTGCCGGTTCTCCGAACTACTCAAAATTTCCGCTACTGGTTCTACAAAACTGGTCAGAACCTGCTGAATACCAACTCTCTTTTCTTTTCAAAATCTGGATTTGGATGTGCATCTGTCATAATACCCAATCTGGATCAGGGGCCAGGATTGGCTGGCAGGAGAGTTTTGCCTTAGTCGTATATGCCCGTTCTGAATAGGTGAGATGACAGTGAAAATGTAGGTTTTAACATTTGCTGCCTTCGTACAAATCCCGACCTGGATTGATGAGCTTTGTTTGATTTTTTTTTAAAAAAGTTCTTGCTCAACATAATTACACATGTATGGAGCCGTGATGGTGCAAATGGTTAGAAGGCAGCCTTGTAAGCTAACTCTGGCGACTGTCAGCCAGGGATGGGCTTCAAAAATTTTAGCAAATGGTTCTCTGCTTGGTTGCTGGATGGGCGTGGCCTATTCAGCCTCCTGCACCATGGCAGGGGGGCGTTTTTGCCCTCCCTGGGCTCCGGAGGCTCTCTGGAAGCTAGAAACAGGTCAATTTCTGGCCTGTTCTAGGGAGGCCCAATTTTCACCCTCCCTGAGCCTCCCATGGCGCCCTGAACTTACCTGCATCCAAAATGGGCCATGTGGGAGGCGAGGGGTGGGGTGGGTGGAGCCAGCCAGGAGTGGGATTGGAGGTTATCTGAACTGCACAGAGCCAGGGGCTCTCCTGAACCCCTGCGAGCCCCCAGCAGCCCACCCCTGCTGTCAGCTGTTCGATCCTCATTGACTCAAGGTTGACTTATCCTTCCATCTTTCCGTGGTCCGTAAAATGAGGACCCAGATTGTTGAGGGTAATAAGCTGACACTGTAAACGCTCAGAGAAGGCTGCAAAGCATTATGAAGCAGACTATAAGTCTAAGTGCTATGAAATGCAATTGATATCGTGTTGCAGCTGATAGCTCCTCAAAGACTTAAATTCTATTTTCAGTATCTGCTGGGAGGCTTGATGCTAATTCACTGCCACTGTTGAGCAACAGGCACCATTTCTAAAACTTCAGCATTGTTGCCTATAGTGGGGTAGCAGTTGTCCATGGTAGATTGGGCAATCCTACCAAGTTGCAGAGCTGGCTCCTCTATGCTTTTTGGATCACATCTCCTCCAATCTTGAGTAATTGGATATGCTTTCCAGGACTGGTAGGAAATGAAGCAAAATGTATCTGGAGGGAACCAGTCTCTTACCACTGAGTTAAGATACCACATCTTTTATTAGGCTTCCTGCAGCTTCACTTTTGTTGATATTCTCCATTTCCTGGGGAAAAGCTATGGAAAGCCTCATAAAAGAGGTTGTTCCTCAGTTCAGTGGCAAGCTACATCTTTATGACCATCTTGGACTCTGGCGCATCCAGAAATCTTGCAGATTCCTGCCTTCTCCACCTGCCACCAACACTTGTTATTACTCTATTTTTTGCAACAGGCAGAAAGGAGGGAGAAAAACAAGATGAAGGGATCCTTAAATCACTTTGCTTCTCTCACCTGTCCTTGCTGATAATCCCTTTACACTCTGTGTTCAAACAAGAAAGAAGGAGGCGTCTACAAACAGAGCAGATTTATAGAAGGCATCACTTCCTCAAGCTCATCGTGGTTTCACTGACATTCTTAGCCTCTCCTGTTGTCTTCATGAGCTTCCCAACAGCTCATTAGTTTTCCCGAAGGATTTCTCTTAGAACATTTTGAAGGCTAATCCAGTGCAGAATCAGATTCACAGAAAGCCGAGATGGCAGTTAATATTTCTTAATGTAGGAACTCACATCTTGAGATAGACCTCAAGAGCCAAGTTTAGCCTAGCTGTTTACGACAAATTTCTAAACATAAATAGCTATATATTTCTCTAATGAGGCCATATGGAGAATATGTTCCCATTATATCGCAAGTTATCATATTTTGTTTGATCTTATCGACTTCTTTTGGCATTGTTCTGCAGATAACTTAGACAAGTGAATAGCATTATTGTTTCTCTTTCCACATATTAGTTGAACCCTGAGTATTGTGCACTAGTTACTTATTTTCAGATGAAGGTTGTGATATCTGACTCTCCTGTCTGTTTCATTCCGAAAATTTCAAAGGCTTTCATGCTACTTAAAAGCCTTTGAAGGAAAGATAATCAAAGACCAAAATTATCAGAGGTACATTTTTTCTTTCCAAACAATGAAAATAACAGCACTCTTTCGGCTCTGGTTTCAAGCACCTGCAACAAAACTTCAGAACTGAAGATATGCCACATGAAATCAAAAAAGTAATATTGGGAGAGGCAAACTCCAAAGTGCAAAGTGTATATTACGAGCAATTCAGGCATTTGCCTCGTAGTTCAATTCCGCTTAGAAAGTCTGATAAAACATTTAAATAATAAAGATTAGGAAAAGAAGACAGAACATATAAAAAGGCACCAAACATATCCGATCAGAATTTGACACTGAAGCCATGCGATTTTTAAAAAATCTGTTTAGTTTTATTTTCCTTCATTCTGCTGAAGAGAAACAATACCGTTAAGGAAGGAAAATTTTCTGGAAATAGAATTTCATATCACACTCAAGTATCACGCAGATCACGAACACAGGTAATGTGTGTGTATGTGTGTGTGTATGTATGTATGTATGTATGTATGTATGTATGTATGTATATATGTAGAGAGAGGGGGGACGGAGAGCAGAACAGAACAGAATTAGAGTTAGAAGGGACCTTGGAGGTCTTCTAGTCCAACCCCCTGCTCAGCCAGGAAACCCTACATTATTTGACACAAATGGTTGTCCAATCTCTTCTTAAAACTTCCAGCATTGGAGCATTCACAACTTCTACTGGCAAGTTGTTCCACTGATTAATTGTTCTAACTGCCAGGAAATTTATCTTTAGTTCTAAGTTTAGTTCTAAGTTAGTTCTAAGTATGGCGTGCATAACGCACCAACGTGCCTACTGTCCCTGTTCTATTGTTTTATTTTTCTTATATGTATCCATGTATTCATAACTATGTTTTTCCTTATACCTATTATCTTGTAAGCAATTGACAAACCAAATAAAATAAAAATAAAATAAAATAAAATAAATAAGTTGCTCTCTCCTGGATTAGTTTCCACCCATTGCTTCTTGTCCTGCCTTGAGGTGCTTTGGAGAATAGCTTGACTCACACTTTTCTTTGTGGCAGCCCCTGAGATATTGGAACACTGCTATCATACCACTCTAGTCCTTCTTTTCATCAGATTAGACACACACATCTACATCTGTATCATCTATATCTATACCTATGTCTGTCTGTCTGTCTGTCTAGCTAGCTAGCTAGAATGTAAGTTTTCGCGTGTACTTACATGTATGGTATTCAGCTTTGTTCAGGTATTTTCCCACATCATTATAGTTGTGCTTTTAAAGTTGTAGCAACGTTTCTGCAGAATCTCATCTGCCATCATCAGGCTTCTTCATCAACGGCTTCTTCACAGCCGTTTCAGTTTTAAATTTGGGGCTAGCCTACTGCTGTGCCAGAATGGTTTTTTCTTCATCCTGATTGGTTGGGAGTCCTGGTCTGTGTTTATTGTTCTTGGAGGTTGCTGTGTTCTGCTTGATTGGTGTTTCTAATATCTTCTGTCTGTTTTGTGGCTTTTTTTTTTGTCTTGATTGGCTGGCAACATTGTGTTTCCTATATTGGAGGCTTTTAGTGCGGCTTGACTCCGAGTAAATGGGTGGCTATCATTTATTAGGAAGCTAGGTTTCATCTGGGTGCCTGGTTGGGGTGTGTTTGAGCTGGAGGTATTGGGGGGATCTGTTTGTGCCCAGGTATTTGCGTAGCTTGTGGTGTGGAGATTTTTTTGTTTGTGAGTGAACCTCCAGCTCAAACACCCCCCCATCCAGGCACCCAGATGAAACCTAGCTTCCTAATAAATGATAGCCATCCATTTACAGACAAAAAAAGCCACAAAACAGACAGAAAATATTAGAAACACCAATCAAGCAGAACACAGCAAACTCCAAGACCAATAAACACAGACCAAGACTCTCAACCAATCAGGATTAAGAAAAAACCATTCTAACACAGCAGTAGGCTCTCCCCAAATTTAAAACTGTAACAGCTGTGAAAGTCTGATGCACAGATGAATACTATACAGAAGCCTGATGATGGCAGATGAGATTCTGCTGAAATGTTGCTACAACTTTAAAAGCACAACTATAATGATGTGGGAAAATACCCAAACAAAGCGGAATACCATAGATAGACAGACAGACAGATAGATAGATAGATAGATAGATAGATAGATAGATAGATATACATAGATATAGACATAGACATAGATATAATAGATATAGATATAGATATAGATATAGATATAGATATAGATATAGATAAATGTTTTCTTATGTTTTCACGAGTACACACAAGGTTAAAAAAAACCCAATACACAAGCCTGAGGATGGCAGATGAGATTCTGCTGAAACGTCACTATAATAAAAGCACAAATATTAAAATGTGGGAAAATACCCGAAGAAACCTAAATACCATACATACATACATACATACATACATACATACATACATACATACATACTTGTAGGTCTAGGTGTGTTCGGGTCTTTTCCCCTGTAAGATTAAGAATATCTTGGCGATGTTTCGGCGAGGTCCCACTCGCCATCCTCAGGCTGGTACTTTCGGCTTTGTGCCAGTGCAAGCCAGAAGCACCAGCCTGAGGATGGTGAGTGGGACCCCTCTGAAAAGTTGCCAAGATACTCTTAATCTTACATGGGAAAAGACCCGAACACACCTAGACCTACGTACCTGTACCCATGAAAATCTACGAAAACAAACACACACACACACACACACACACACACACACACACATATATATTTGTTTTCTGAGGTTTTCGCGGGTATTTGTATGTGGATCTTTGGTTATTTGGGTTTTCTTCCGTGCAAAATTGAAAGTATCTTGGCGACGTTTCGACGAAGCCTCATTCGTCATCTTCAGGCTTGTGTCTTTGGCTTTGTGCTTCTCGGAGTATTACTTTGTGCATTACTCCGAGAAGCACAAAGCCAAAGAAACAAGCCTGAAGACGAATGAGACTTCGTCGAAACATCACCAAGACACTTCCAATTTTATGCAGGAGAAAACCTGAATAACCAAAGATCCATATATATATCCATTATACATATATATAATGCTGATGTTTTGTTTAAACTAAATTAAATAAACTAAAGATCAGTGATTGTATGATCTCTGTAGATGTCATATACTAAATAAATAAATAGCTATACTCAAGAAGTCCTCACTGATGAACTGAGCTTCCTTAGGTATTAGAAAAATTAGAGCTTCCTCTTTAAAAGAATTGATGTTTATATAGTTCTGCACATGCAGAGATAAGAAATTAAGCCAATAAAAAGCCTACCCATTTTCATTTAACTGTACGTTGAAAGGATTATAATTACAACATTTAGCTTCCATTTGTTTGCTTGTTTCATTCTAAGAAATTGTGCACCTGCTCTCCGCCGGCAACTGCTCATCCTTTCCTCTCTGATCGAAATGTCAGGATTTAACCCGTAAATGTGGGTTGAGCCAGTCCTAATTAGCGGTCAGGATCAAAGCATTTGGCAGCTAAGCAAAGGTTGTGGGTGCTTCTTTCTGTGTAAAGAAAGCCAAGCGTATAGTAACTGAGTCTTCGCTTCACAAGGTGGTAAATCTGCATCCTTGTTAAAAATGCTAACACTCCAGCCCCTCCCTTGGGTCAGCCAGAAGTGAATGGAAAGATCATTGAGAGATTGGCTCAGCTCTCTCAATGAGGAAATAATGCCCGTTCATGAATTGGACTGTGCCCATTTCAGAGAAACTGGAGAAAGCAATTATCTTTGGAAGGGCCCTACCTAACAAAATAGCCACCCATGTGCTGCAGCTGCCAAAAAAGCCAACACAGTTCTAGGCTGCATAAACAGAGGAATGGAATCAAGATCACGTGGAGTGTTAACACCACTTTATAAAGCCTTTGTAAGGCCACACTTGAAATACTCCATCCAGGTTTGGTCACCATGGTGTAAAAAGGATGTTCAGACTCTAGAAAGAGTGCAGAGAAGAGCAATCAAGATGATTAGGGGACTGGAGGCTAAAACATACGATGAACAGTTGCAGGGTTAGCTAGGCATGGCTAGTCTAGTGAAGAGAAGGACCAGGGGAGACATGATAGCAGTCTTCCAATATTTGAGGGGCTGCCACAGAGAGGAGGGGGTCAAACTTTTTTCCAAAGTACATGTAGGCCAGACAAGGAATAATGGATGGAAACTGAACAAGGAGAGATTTAACCTGGAAATAAGGAGAAACTTTCTGACAGTGAGAACAATCAACCAAGGGAACAGCTTGCCTTCGGAAGTTGTGGGAGCGCCATCACTTGAGACTTTATTTATTTATTTATTTTATTTGGTTTATCAATTGCTTACAAGGTAATAGGTATAAGTAAAAACATAGTTATGAATACATGGATACATATAAGAAAAATAAAAGAAACAATAGGACAGGGACAGTAGGCACTTGGGTGCGTTTATGCACGTCCCCTACAGACCTCTTAGGAAAGGAGTGAGGTCAATAGTAGAAAGTCTAAGGTTAAAGTTTTTGATGTTTGGGGAAGAAACCACAGAGTCAGGTCGAGTATTCCAGACATTGACCACTCTGTTGCTGAAGTTGTATTTCCTGCAATCAAGTTTGGTGCGGTTAACCTTGAGTATGTATCTATTGTTTGCTTTTGTATTGTTATGGTTGAACCTGAAGTATTCATTGACAGGTAGGATATTGCAATGTATGATTTTATATGCTATACTTAGATCAGACCGAAGGTGGTATAGTTCTAGGTTTTCTAGGTCTAGAATTTCAAGTCTGGTGGCATAAGGTATTCTGCAACGAGTAGAGGAGTGGAGAACTCTCCTTGTGAAATATTTCTGGACTTTCTCAACTGTATTAATATCAGATATGTAATGTGGGTTCCAGACTGATGAGCTGTATTCAAGTATTGGTCTAGCAAATGTTTTGTATGCTCTAGTTAGTAGTGTAATATTACCAGAGAAAAAGCTACATAAGATTAAGTTAATAACTCTTAATGCCTTTTTGGCTATGTAGTTACAGTGGGCTATAGCACTTAGATGAGTACTCCAAGATCCTTGACAGAGTTTGGATCATCAACAAAGTCTTGACTATTCAGCCTGTATTTTATTTTCTGATTTATTTATTTTTTGCCAATATGTAGGACAGAGCATTTATTTGTTGAGATTTGAAGTTGCCATTTGTTTGACCATTCTGATACATAGTCAAGGTCTTTTTGGAGGGTAGCAGTATTGTCTGTGGTGTTGAATAGCTTTACATCATGAGCGAAGAGAATGCAGTTGCTCTTAATATGATCACAGAGGTCATTTATGTAGGGTATGAAGAGAGTTGGTCCTAGAACACTGCCTTGGGGGACAGCACTGTTGACAGGTACAGAATTTGATAGGATGCTCCCAATTTTGACCATTTGTTGTCTGTTTGACAGGAATGCTTCTATCCAGTTATGCAAGTGTCCAGAGATACCATAAGATTTTAGTTTTAGGAGTAGTTTGCCGTGTACCACTGAATCAAAGGCTTTACAGAAGTCTATGTAGATTGCGTCTATTGCTTTGCCCTGATCAAGTTGTATAGTCCATATGTTTTCGCAGTGTAAGATATTGCAGGATAGTTTTTTCCTGAAACCAAATTGTTTATTGGAGAGTAGGTTGTTTGTCTCTAAGTGGAGGATAATGGATTGGTTAATAATTGATTCCATGACATTACAGGTGACACAGCATAAAGAGATTGGTCTGTAAATTTTCAACTAGGCTGGGATTTCCCTTTTTGAAGATGGGGATGACCATGGCTTGTGATCATAGTTTTGGCAAGGAGCTGGTCCTGAAAGATTTTTCAAAGATTATGCTTAGAGGTTTGGCTATGGCAGTGGATAGCTTTTTTAAGAATTAGGCACATATTCCGTCTGGTCCAATAGATAGAGATGGTTTTAGATTGCACAGTACTTTTTCAACAATGTCTTCTGTAAAATCAATATGGATTAGATCATTGTAGTTGTCTGTGGTTCGACTAGGAAGTACTGGGCTTGATCCATTGCTGTTTACAAATACTGAGCCAAAGAATGTGTTAAAGAGGTTTGCTTTGATGGTGTCATCGTTGCAGTCTTTGCCATTAGGTCCTTTCAGGGGTGGGATGGACCTTGAGTCTTTTAGTTTGTTGTTTACAAAATTGTAGAAAGTGCGGTTGGAATTTGTGTGTAGAAGGTTTTCCTCTTGTTTAATGTGATAATTGGTGCATTCAGTCTTTATCTGGTAGCATAAATATTTGTATCAGCTTTTGAAGTTGGCAACGTGACCAGATTTGTTTTTCCACCAAAGTGATCTCTTTTTGGATTGAAGCTTCCTTATTGTTATGGGTAATCTGGTTTTTCTGGTTTTTGGAGTTGTAATTGGTACATATAGTTTGATGACTCTTTTGACTTCAAGTAAAAATATGTTGTAATGATCTTCAACAGTATTGCATCCAGTGAATAGAAATTGCCAATCAAGGGATGAGAGATCGTTGTCTATAAGATCATAGCTTCATTTGTTGAAGTTATAATTGGGGATCACATTGTTGTGTTGATTTTTGTGTGGATGTATGTTGAGACAAAAGTCAATCATTCTGTGGTCACTGTTGGAAAAGGGTTCTTTAATTTGTATTCCATAAATTGAGTTCAAAATATTGCATAAGATGAGATTGGGGCAGTTGTTAAGTCTAGTGTTGTTGGTTACTAGTTGTTCCAGTCCCAGGTTTGTTACAGCACTGTAGAAGGTTGCATGTATGGGTTCAGTTTTACCTTCATTTAGGGTCCAGCTAATGTGAGGTAGATTGAAGTCACCAAGAAAGATAAAAGTGTGTGGGCAGGATGTTGCCCATGTTAGTAGTGAATTTAGCTTATTTACATGTTCGATGTCATAATTAGGAGCTCTGTAACATAGTAAGAATCAAAATGTGATATTTAAGGATAGTTCACAGACAATGATGTTTTTTAGATGTAAGGACTTTTTATAGAACATAGCAACACCACCTCCTCTACGGATTTCACGATCTGATCGGTAAACATGATAGTCTCTTACTGTGGTAATGGAGTCAGGGAGAGATGCATTGAGCCATGTTTCACAGACAAATATGATGTCGAATTTAGCCACATTTAGTAAGAAGAGAAATTCAGGTATTTTATTCACAAGGCTTCTTGCATTGAGTAGCTTGCATTTAAGGCCACTTATAGTTGGAATTGAGGTAGTTGGGGTGTGCGTGCCTAGTTTTGAGAGATGGTGGGTTGGATGCGGTAGGGTTGGATGTGGAGCTGTGAGTTGTGTGACTTACTTTTGATACTTTCAGCACAGTCGTCAATGTAGAGATCCTTCTCTCCATTGTGTAGACGTCTTTTGAGTTCATTGTGGAGTTCACGGGAGCAGATTCTTTGCAGTATGGATAAGTCTGGTCTTGAGTGAAATTTTTTGTGTTTGGGATTCTTTCAAGAAGAGATTGGACTCCCATCTGTCAGGAATGGTGTAGGATCTCCTGCTTGGGCAGTGGGTTGGACTAGATGATCTACAAGGTCCCTTCCGACTTTGTTAATCTGTTATCTGTGTTCTTTCTTGCAGGTTTTGATCCCCTCTGTAAATGCCTCTGGCTTTGTGGGATTGAAAAGGAGGAAGCCAGAGAAATGGAAGATAATTAATATAGCTTTGGAGGAACTAAAAAGGCCTAATTCATGTTATCGTGTCACCTTTAGCCAATTTGTTTATCCTGGTAGAGCAATTGTCACAAGTGGTATCTCTGCCTTTGGTGCCTCTGCAGACATCTTCCCTTCCTCCTTCTTTTGCAGCCGAGTAGCATCAAGGAGGAAAAGGATGAAAACTCTATTCAAGTCTGTCAATCCATATCTTCTTCATTGCTTTTATGTCTCCCTTGTTGTGTCTTCCCTTTCTTTCTGAACGTCAACATGGCAGCCTTCCAATGGCACTTATCCACTCCAGCTAATTGAGTCACATAAATGCAAGTAATTTGAAGCATTATTGTGAGAGATTTCTGTTTGCTTCTTTAATTAAACAGTTGTTCACAGGTGCGTACAGTTACGGCAAAATTAATTGATAGCTTTTTATTACCATTGGAGTCAGCTGCCATTGGCCCAACAAAGAAACAGCTTCCATTTGGTAGTGCAGCTTTTACTGAGATGGGGAAGAGTTCTGTATTTTTCCTGAGATGAGCAATCAGGCTGCAAAGAGCTTGACATCTGCTCGGCAAAATCTTATTTTTGCTAAGAATAACAGAACAGAATAACAGAGTTGGAAGGGTCCTAGTTCAACCAGTGGTGGGGATTCAAAAAGTTTTACCACCGGTTCGGTGGACGTGGCTTGGTGGGCACAGTTTGCGTGCGTGCATACACTTTGAGTGCACGCACAAGCCAAACGCACACTTTGCACAGGCTCAGAGGTGTTTTCACAGGTACAGAGGCATTCCAACTCACCTCCTGCAAGCCTGCACTCTTCCGGTGGCTTCATCAGCTGCCACACAGCACTCTGCTATGCCGTGCAAAGCAGCTGTGCTTCAAAAACAGAGGATAAAGGTGAATAAGGGAGCCCAGGTGGGCGGGTGGGCCCAACAGTTGGAGAAAACCGGTTTGGTGTCTGCTGCTCATCATTGCTACCGGTTTGGGAGAACCAGTCTGAACCGGTCGAATACCAACACTGAGTCCAAGCCCCTGCTCGGGCAGGAAACCCTACAGCATTTCAGACAAATGGTTGTCCAATCTCTTCTTAAAAACTTCCAGCGTTGGAGCATTCACAACTTCTGTAGGCAAGTTGGTCCACTGATTAATTGTTCTAACTGTCGGGAAATTTCTCCTTAGTTCAAGATTGCTTCTCTCCTTGATTAATTTCCACCCATGGCTTCTTGTCCTACCTTCAGGTGCTTTGGAGAATAGCTTGACTCCCTCTTCTTTGTGGCAGCTCCTGAGTTATTGGAGCACTGCTATCATGTCACCCCAGTCCAGGGATCTCCAAACTTGGCAACTTTGAGACTTGTGGACTTCAACTCCCAGAATTCCCCAGTGTGATGACCCGGGGCAGGGCACAAAAATAACAAAGTCACCAAAGTAGATAAATCCCCTTTAATGCCTCCAACTTGGCCCCGAATGGCCAATTATCCTTGGCGAGAGATCAAACTCTTCCAAAAACAGCCTACAAAGGGAAGAAATGCAGTCTGAACCCAAAATACAGATAAAGGAGAAATAAAAAATAACCAACACAAACCACGCTGAAGTAATTAAAATGACAGACCAGGATAATAACTTGCAGACTTCCAAAAGATAATGAGGCACATACCATTGGGAGGACGCCAAAAACCAGTTAAGCAAAGATAATGCACGCTTTGCTTCCAGCAACTTTGCCATGCACAGTTTGCCCTTTTAAACAGTCTTCCCAGCTGCAGCCCATGAAGGGGATCAGGGCCCTTTCCTCCCCTATAAATCATGTTCTTCCTTTATCTGTTCCTCCCTGTGTGCCCTAGGATGAAGAGGGGGTTGGCCTAGGTCTTCCTCTGAATGGCCAGCCGGCCTGTGTCCTTCCCCAGGTTCCTCCACAACCACCGGAGCCACACTCCCACTCCCTGTCAGCTGTTCCACCTCTCCCTTCAGAATCAGATTCCAACTGGGGCATGATACCCAGCCAGCATATTGAAGTCCATAAGTCTTAAAGTTGCCAAGTTTGGAGACTTCTGCCCCAGTCCTTCTTTTTCATTTCAGAAAGCGAGCAAGACTGAGGAAGAGGCACATAGATCTCTGAGATATATATTATCCATGATGGCCTGTCCCTAGAATGTCCCTTCAGGTCTTCCAATAGTGTCCCCATCACCACTGTGAATCTATCCGCTTGCTTACTAGTCACCCTCTTATTATTACTATAGTAACATTTCCTTTAAATAATATGAGCAAACTCTTTAAAATGCTTACTCTGCCCCCAATCTGCAACCAGGCTTGAGGGAGGGGCATAAACAGCTAAGACGGCACGACAAACCCTCGTCTGTTTTGAATAGCATTTTATAATGTTTTTTAACTAATGTAAAATATTATGTTGTCCCTCTAGATAATGCTAGATTAAGGCTAACAGTGTTGAAAATATCTATATTTGCTTGGCTCATCCCCTCACCATGATGTTTATCACCTAATAAAAATGCTAAAATTACCCAGGAAAGATGCTTAATTTTCTCAACTGCATCTTACATCCTGTTTTAATACTAAATGCCATAATATCCCAAGTGGTCCGCCATACTGTCAGACACATTATTTATACATAGCATTTCTGTTTTAATCAATGAAAAGAACATGCAAGGGATTTTTTTCCCCCTCTTCTGCTTTAACGCTATGGAAAAGATAATTCAAAGATAAATTTTACCCATTGCTTTTGGGTTTATTTCAAAGAGGCCACCTTCCCTAACTCTTTGTCCCTCTGAAGACTCAAATCATTACATTGTTATGAATTAAGGATAGTTCTTACTTGTCAGATTACACCTTCTGCAGTTCCCCTTGATGGTATTCCTATTCTTTGGGCTTTCTGATTTTTTTAAAAGATGATTTGACAGAGAGATAATGAGAGTTGGAAGGGACCTTGTAGGTCATCTAGTCCAACACCCCCACCCAAGCAGGAGACCCTACACCATTTCTGACAAATAGCAGTCCAATCTCTTCTTGAAAGCCTCCAGTGATGAAGCCCCCACAACTTCCGAGGGCAACGTCTGTTCCATTGGTTGATTGTTCTCAGTGTCAGAAAGTTTCTTCTTACTTCCAGGTTGAACCTCTCCTTGTTCAGTTTCCATCCATGATTCCTTGTCTGGCCTACAGGTGCTTTAGAAAACAGCTTGACTCTTCCTCCTCTCTGTGGCAGCCCCTCAAATATTGGAACACTGCTATCCTGTCTCCCCTGGTCCTTCTCTTCACTAGACTAGCCATGCCCAGTTCCTGCAACTGTTCTTCATATGTTTTAGCCTCCAGTTCTCTAATCATCCTGGTTGCTCTTCTCTGTACTTTTTCTAGAGTTTCAATATGGTGGCCAAAACTGGATGCAGTACCGTAAGGTATTTGAAATAAATGCAATCCTAGGCTGCATTAATAGAGGTATAGAATCAAGATCACATGAACTATTAGTATCCCTTTAAAAAGCCTAAATATGGCCACGTCTGGGATACTGCATCCAGTTCTGGTCACCACAATATAAAAAAGATGTTGACACTCTGGAAAGAGTGCAGAGAGGAGCAACAAAGATGATTAGGGGACTGGAGTCTAAAACATACAAAAAACAGTTACAGGAATTAGGTATGTCTAATCTAATGAAAAGAAGGACTAGGGGAGACATGATAGCAGTCTTCCAATATTTGAGGGGCCCCTACAAAGACAAAGGGGTCAAGCTATTTTCCAAAGCACCAGAAGGCAAGACAAGAAACAATGGATGGAAACTAACCAAGGAGAGAAGCAACGTAGAACTATGGATAAATTTCCTAAAGGTGAGAGCAATTAACCCGTGGAAGAGTTTGCCTTCAGAGGTTGTGGCTGCTCCATCACTGTAGGCTTTCAAAAAGAGACTGGACAATCATTCGTCTGAAGTGGTATTGGGTTTCCTGCTTAAGCAAGGGGTTGGATTAGAAGACCTCCAAAATCCCTTCCAACTCTATTATTCTATGTTCCAAACCCCATGAACATTAGACTAGAAAAGTTTGCGTTAAATTCCAGATAGACCTAGCTTAGATATCTAGATATGACTTGTATTCCAAGCAGTCTAACCATCTGGTGCTCAACAAATTTCAGCTAGGTTTCCCATGATACCAATGAAAGAAGAGAAGCATTTTGAAAGTCTGTTTTTTTTTTAAACACATGGTTGTTTTGACACACTCAGAACTCCTGAAAAACTGCAAGTATGTCACTCTTCTCCTAAATGTTTTCAAAGGCTAATTTAAACAGTGGCGGAGCAGCAGAAAGATGGATTAAAGCAAAAATATTGCATCCATTTGGAAAGGAGAATGGATGGGGTGGGGTGTGTGCAAGTCGCTCAGCTTGTTGTTGTTGTTGTTGCTAATAGAAGATTCAGATCAATACAAAAATATTCAGCTTTGTTCCAGTGATTGACTATGAATATGTTATGCGCACGGAAAAAGAAAAAAAAAATAGCGATAATCTATGTTGATACAATAGTTCATTTTGCATTAGTGTCCTAGATGGAACAATGTTAAGAAGCAATTTAAATGAAATTCATTTAAATGTCAGCTCTCATGCCTGCGATTTTTCTATAATTGGTTATTTAATTAAAATAATTCTCATAGTCATTAATTTAGACTAAAACTTGCTGTGCACTGACATGTTTTAATTACATGGTATTAACAAAATTGATATGCTTTAAAAAAAAGCATGGTTAAATTTTAAACAAGAATAAATTAGAAATCTCATAGATCATCCTACTTAGAGTATTTAGGAAAGAAAATATCAGTCTTTTCAAGTGTTTATTATATACAAAGTCACAATATTTTTGCTTATGCTTCACAGTGAGATTTTCCATTTATTTGTTTTCTGTGAGTTAAATTTTATTTCATCATGGTCTTTCACTCTCTGATTTCCTTTAGCCGGCACACAATAAATAGGGTAATGAACTTGAATTAAATTTTAATTGGAAAAGCAAACAAACCACAGAGAACACAACAGACAATACAAAGCCAAAGCCTAAATGATATTGTAACTTTGACTTCAATAGTAAAATTTAACGGTGGCTAACTTATCCATCATATAAACTACTATCTGCTTGCAAGGAGCACACACAAACACACAAGATTTTTGCAACCACAATTTGGTTTTCACTGTACATTTGGGAGAACTTAGCTGTTCCTGAATGCAGAATGCTCTACATGGATATTATCTTAAACTGTGATGGATGTTCAACTAAAATTATTTTGGAAGGTCAAGTAGACAAATATCATACCAGCAGTTGTGCCCCAGCATATAACTTGTATATACTGTTGTTACTCTCTATCCCCATCTAGTGGCCGGAGGCAGGGGTAGGATTCAAATTTTGTAACAACCGGTTCTGTGGGTATGGCTAGGTAGGCATGGCCATGTGACTGGGTGGGCGTGGCTTCTTCTTTTGAGGGGAAGCACCCTCCCCCATTTGGGGGGCCTTCTGGGCCTCAGAGAAGCCTCCTGGGGCCCAGGAAGGCAAAAAAGTGGAGGGGAGGGCAAGGTGTATGTGCTGTGCCCCCCCTCCATTTTTTGCCTTTCTGGGCCTTGGGGAAGCTTCCTGGGCGAAGCAGAAAGACAGCGAGGGAAATCCCAGCACAGATGATCATAGGAACAGCTGATCGTCGGGAGAGGGGGAAAAAGAAATACCTTAAGGAGTGACTGGGCAGGGAAGAACGCAGTCAGCGATGTTGGGCATATATGCAATGTAGCACATGCACAATAAGGACCAGTGGGGCCAGCCAGGGGCACAATTTGCCAGTTCTCCGAACTGCACAGAATCATAACAACCAGTTCTATAGAACCAGTCCAAACTGGTAGTATCCCACCCCTGGCCAGGGGGACAAATATGCCCCAACATACAATCTTTATAAACCATTGTTCTTTTTAGCCCTATCTAGTGGCTGGAGAGACAAATACCAATTATATTATTTGAAGCTGACCCAACCCCTTTACCCATCCGCCTGTTCTCTCAAAACATAGGCACTCTGGGAAGCCAGACTCCATTTCCTTTAGCATTTGGAGAAGGTAGAAGCCCAAAGAAGCACCAAAGTTCATCTGTGGCACATGGTCATCCAAGAACAAACCCATATCCCACACATAGCATCGTTGGTGGGACTTAAATTGCTTGTATTTATTAATTGTTATGTTCAGCAGGATCTCAATGCTGCCTATCTTGCATTTGGTTCTCATTGTATGTGTCCTTGTTTTCCCCAGTTTCACCATATCCTGTTCTTTCAATAAAGCATTCAGATCTATGCACACGGTCTGTTTTATTGGAGGATAGGTGGGTTTAGCTGCATGTCGAGCTGCACACAGACTAACGTGTAGTGAGGACAGAACACCAGCCTTTTTCAACTTGTTTTTGGTCAGAAGTGCTGGGTCTACATCTTCCAAAAGTTATTGAGGAAGGTTGTATTACAAATGCTTTGCATGTACAGTACCTATCTACGATATTTCAATTTACTGTGGAAGCAATCAGGTCTGACGAACTTACTGTTAAACTGGAAGACCTCCGTGGTCCCTTCCAACTATGTTACTCTCCTATGAATTGACCGTAGATTTGATATCCCAGTGAAAAGAACAGAATATTTCTTTCAAAAGATTTCACCAGACTGACTGCCTTCGAGAGTTTCAAAGGAGACCTAATCTCCAACTGGATTTGACTTTTGTTAGATCCCCTGCACATTATGTCTTTTGAACAGACTTATTACTTAACTTACCCAGATCTATTGAACGAGCAATTAATTGTTGATTCCCTTACGTCTTTCTTATTTGATGATTTTGAGGCATTGTCTATTTATTTTACATCATTATTGACTGAGCGATGTAACGCTCAGCCAACTGATGAACTGCCTTTGTTTGTGAAATAAATTCTCTTTTTAAAAAAAAAAAAGAAAGAAAGGAATAGGCCAAATTTGTCTGGTGTTATAATGAACATTTTTACTTGTCAGACATGCTATTATTATGTTTTCATCAAACCATCAACCAGGTGTTCAGACTGGATTTGGCATTTTTGTCTACCTATTGAGTCCTTTCCAAGGACTGGGGATAGGCAGATATGGCTATCTGATGGTGTTATAGATATTGTCACAGGATGTAAGTTGTTTCAAGCAAAGCTGCCTTTTGCAATTGACTAATGGTGATTTTGTCTAAGACACTGGAGTTCAAGTGGTGTTCCAGCTGTCTGATGATTGCACCCAATGGGGTCTCTGACAATTCTCCACAGCCAGCTTGCTATAGCCAACTCAGCATAGGTCAACTTGCTACATGCCAACAATTATACTAATATCAAAGAAATGGTAGAATTAAAGAAAGGGTGTAAACGGAGGGGCAGAAGCAAATGTGAATGACAAAAAATATATATTTTAAAATTTATTTTAATTAACTACATTCAGTTGTTAACTTGTCCCACGCTGGGATGTTCTGCAGAAAGTTGGCCATGGTGAGTTGTCCCATGGCAAGTTGGCTACAGCAAATTGTCCCATTCTGCACCCAAGGCACCTATAATTATTAGTATTGCCTTCGCTTTCTTTTGCCATAGTCATTCTATTTCTATTTGCAGATGTTTGTATTTTGTTGTCTTCTCCAGTTCTTTCTCTTTTATTCTGTTGTTGTTGTTGTTGTCTCTTTAATTCATTAAACATGAAGCTCAGTCAACTGAACATTTAAAAATGTATCAAAAATATCATTGACTGGTGCTGAAGGTTGATACGGGTTGTTTCCAGCATCCTAGGTATCAACCAAGTATCTTCTTAAGATGTACGATATTCCGAGTAGTGCAGTTTTCTGCAGTTCCAGTGGTGTTATTGCAGGAAGCTGCAATTTCTTTATTATTATTACTATTATTATTATTATTAATATTAATGTTTGAAAAAGGAATGGTCATGCAGTTCTCTTGATCAATCCCATCTCACAAGCCAAGCATTTGAGGAGGAATCCTTGACTCTTTACCCACCAAAAGTAGACTCTTGACTATTCTGTGAGAATTTCACAATATGGGAACCACGAGTTCTTTCTTGAAAAGTGTTTTACATGCTCCCCTTCCCTGCTCCAATTATTCAGATACCAAAACGTTTTGTGGAGTAATAAGCAGTTAATTAAAGTCATTCTTCAGCATTTGTTCCTTTTCAAAATTCTGTGGTTCAGCCAAATTATTCTGCTTCCCCTCTTATAAATAAGCTTTTCTAATTTTATTTTTTTTCTATATTGACTTCTGGTGCATTTCTGGTTAGAAATGTGTAACCAGAAATGTAACATCATGTAACATCTGGTTACAAACCTGAGACTGCACATATAGGAAAGAAATTGCAAATATTTCCTTCCTTCACCCCAGCAACATTTAACATGTTATTAAGAAAGCTTTCAATGCTCATTCAGTGAGAGACTTTCCATTGCCAAGCTTTTGTGAAAATTGCATTTGTTGCCTCATGCCAAAGACTCTTTTTAAATGCTAATGAACAAAATTTGGCACATGTTCCCTTCTGGGTGGTTGAAGCCAAGGCTTTCTGCGGTCAACAGGAAAGGAATTCCAGGTCTATATGATTTCTGACCTCATGAGCTTCTCCTCATTCTCAAATCAATAATGTCTATCAAGGTGAGCCATGATGGCGCAGTGGTTAGAGTGCAGTACTGCAGGCTATTTCTGCTGACTGCCACCTGCCTGCAATTGGGCAGTTCGAATCTCATGAGGCTCAGGGTTGACTCAGCCCTTCATCCTTCCGAGGTGAGTAAAATGAGGACCAAAATAGTCGAGGGCAATATGCTGACTTTGTAAACCTCTTAGAGAGGGCTGTAAAGCACTGTAAAGTAGTATATAAATCTAAGTGCAATCTTATTTTCAGATTTCATCCAGCTCTTTTTCTGTGATCATACATGTGAAAAAGGAAATCACTCATCATAGCACTCAGCAATAGCACTTAGATTTATATATCGCTCCATAGTGCTTTATAGCATATTCTGAGCATTTTACAAATGTCAGCATGTTTCCCCCAACAATTTGGATCTTCATTTTACAGACCTCGGAAGGATGAAAGGCTGAGTCAACCTTGAGCTCTGTCAGGATCAAACTCCAGGCTGTGGGCAGAGGTTGCCTGCAATACTGCATTCTAACCACTGCACTACCACAGCACCTCCTTATGTCAAGCTTAGACTATCCAGTGTGTGTGTGTGTGTGTGTGTGTGTGTGTGTGTGTGTGTGTGTAAAAATTCCTTTGGAGAATTAAGCGCACCATTCTAATATCAGTTTATTCACTGCAGTATATTTTAATGCAGTATATTCACGGCTTATTGATATGCTTGGGAAATCCAATCATAACTAGTAATAAATTGTTAGTTAGGCATTCATTTAACTCTTTGGAGACAGAAAATGAGTGGCTTTCATTTTTGAAAATTGTCTTGGGGCAATTATGTTCTCCTGCTAGGGAAAAGCAACGTTTTCCTGTTATTGTTCCCCAAACCCAAGTGTTTTGAGATATCTCCCTAATTTCTTTCACACTTTGACTGTGTTGCATGAAAAAAAGTGCAAAATCAAGTCTATTTTGGGATGAAAAAATGTGATGTTTATCTAGTAAATCCGTGGATAACTCCATTAGAGGGATGAGGTCTCAAAACATGGACATGCCATGGATGGGGCAAATTTAATATTGTAATCTCTAATAAGATATGTTGGAAAATTCTACTTGATTCTACAGTTCAGAATTAGCCTTCGCATAAGGGGTGTGATCTCTGTCTCTTCCTTCCTCTTTCTTTTATATCAATCAGTGAATCAATCAATCAGCCAAATCATCAAGTGTGTGTGTGCGTGTGTGTGTATGTATGTGTGTGTGCGTGTGCGCGTGGAGAGAGAGGGGATGGGAGAGAGAGAGACAGGGAGAGGGAGAGAGGGGGGCAGGTGCAGTGGCCTAGAGGTGGAGCTCTTGCCTCACAATCAGGAGGCTGAGTTCAATCCTAGGTAGAGGCAGATATTTCTCTCTCTGGGTACAATGAGGTTATACCTGCTGAATAAAACTCTGCATTGGGGACAGGAAGGGCATCCGGCCAGTAAACACTCAGCTCCATTCAGTTGCCCAGATTCCACCCCACAAGGGAGTGTGGGGTCATTAAAAGGAGATGATCATGATGATGATGATAATGGTGATTATTATGAGATAGATGATAGATAGATAGATAGTAGATAGATGGATTGATTATGGTTAGATAGTAGATAGATAATAAATAGATAGTAGATAGGTGATAGATAGATGATACATATATAGATGATACATACATAGATAGATAGATAGATAGATAGATAGATAGATAGATAGATAATAGATAGTTAGATAAATAGATGATGGTTAGATAGTAGATAGATAAGATAGTAGATTGATAGATGATACATATAGATGATACATATATAGATGATAGATAGATAGATAGATAGATAAATAGATAGATAAATAGATAGATAGATAATAGATAGTTAGATAAATAGATAGATAAATAGATAGATAGATAAATAGATAGATGATGGTTAGATAGTAGATAGATAATAGATAGATAGTAGATAGATAGATGATAGATTGATAGATGATACATATATAGATGATACATAAATGATAGATAGATAGATAGATAGATAGATAGATAGATAGATAGATAGATAGATAGATAGATAGATGATAGATAGTAGATAGATAATAGATAGATAGTAGATAGATAGATGATAGATTGATAGATGATAGATGATACATAGATGATACATACATATATAAATAGATAGATAGATAGATAGATAGATAGATAGATAGATAGATAGATAGATAGATATACCTTGTGTCAACTTCAGATTGGGCCTGTTGTAGGCATTTTGTCTGTTTCTCAGCTTGACACGCTTAGGGGGCAGGAGGGAGCTTTGGAATGTCAGATCAGACGTCAACAACTTACTATCTCATGGGAACCAAGGTCATCCTAACAGGTGCTGGCCAGAGACTGGAAGAGGTTGCCAAACCAGAACACCTAATTGAACAACGTGACCTGTGAAAGGAGGGAGGGAGCTGTCTAATCTTTAACTATACTGCAAGTGCAGGAAATAGCGAGAGCTGGTTTACATTTCAAATGTGCCGAAATGATATACTGAATAACGCAGTTATTTGAGTCCTGTTATTTTTAGAAAATAAACGTTGAACTAAGATACCCAACATATTCATGGTTCCTATTTTCCCACATTGACAACCTGACTTTTGTATGTGTGTACCTGTGTGTGTACATGTGTAAAATGTTGCTGCTTTTTGGGGGAAAAAAATGTGTCACACAACATTGGAAATCCCTCTGATTTCAAACTTCATGATCCTTTCAAGAAGGAGAACTTCCCTTGGGAGACACAAGCTCACCCAGATCTGAATCTCTGGGTCTACCTTTTCCTACTAGAACAGGGGTGTCAAACTCACATCATCGCGGCTGCACCATGTGACCTGTTGGGACTTTTTCCCACTTCACTAAACTGGACGTGGGCATGTCCAGCATGTGACGCATCCAGCCGGTGGATTTTGACAGCCGTGTATTAGAGTTTCAACATATCATTTCCATTTTTATTCTAAAAAGGACGACAGAGCTGTTGTTACTAATCTGCATGAGGTGAACTTTGCGAAGAATGGGGCATTTTTTCTATTGCACTAATGCCTATATACTCCGTTTCCCTGAAAATATGACCTACCCTGAAAGTAAGTCCTAGATTGATTTTTACATGTGCCCAATATAAGCACTCCCCCCAAAATTAGCCCTAATTAAGATCCTGCCCACTCCAGAGTGCACAGGTGGGATGGGGGCGTGGAGCTGCCCTACTACTTATCTTTGGACAGTTGCAGCCAGGCCTCACAAACCCCGACACCTACCTTGCTGGCCCATTTCTTCTGCAGCCAGGAAGGCTTTCCTAAAGGCCTCTGTAGCCAATAACAGAGCCCCAGAGCGATCTGGAGCTCTGTTATCACCTGCAGAGGCCTTCAGGAAAGCCTTGCCGACCACGGAAGAAGAAGTTCCTGAAGGCCTCTGACAGCGAAAAGGAGGCCAGGGGTGACACATGCAAGTGAGGCTAGTCAGTGGGTGACATCCTTTGAAAATAAGATCTGGTGCCTTTTTTTGGTGGCAAAAAAAATATAAGACAGGGTCTTATTTTGGGGAAAACATGGTAGCTGTTCTATAAAGAAACTGGGATGCCACTGACAAACGAAGACCATATATAAGTCTTATCGGAGAGGAAGTTTAATTCATCGCTGTGAGGCTTTCTTCCAATCAGCCTCATAAGTCAACTGACAGTAAGATGTATATATTAGAAAGAAAGGAAAAAATGTGAAATTGAACTGAATCCCAGATGCTTGGTGTTTATAACAAGGATTGATTTTTTAAAAAGGCTTTAACAATATGCTAGGATGACTCCCATTCAGGGGAAGAAAATGAAAGGTATTTTTCTAGCCATCTGAAAATACACTATATATTTGCTGACAGTGTTAGAGTGTTTGCTACTTAGATATTAATACTGGAAGAAAAATAAAGTGGAACTGAAGGGATTTATTTTTTTTAAAAAAAAAGCTAGCCTTGTGTTTTTAGCATTTATCTTGCCTATATATTTTGACTTGATATAAAATGAGCAGGATGCTTCTCAGTGGAGCATTGTATAGTTTGAACGGAATGTATTTAAGTATTTGAGAGGCTGCCACAAAGAGGAGGGGGTCAATTTATTTTCCTGAGCACCAGAAGACAAGACAAGAAACAATGGATGGAAACTATTCAAGGGGAGAAGCTACCTGGAATTGAGGAGAAATTTTCGAACAGGGAGGACAACAGCTTGCCTTCAGAAGTTGTGGGTGCTTCATCACTGGAGAAGAGACTGGAAGTCACTTGTCTGAAATCATATAGGGCAGTGATGGCTAACCTTTTGGGGCTCCTGTGCCAAAAATTGTGCATGCACTTGCATGCTCGCACTCGTGTGCCAGCACCCAGAAGGCAATGCATGCCCCCATGCCCCCTACACATGCGCATGTAATTCCCCACTCACCCACCACCACTGCCCCCTTACCTGCACTGCACCTCACAGCTGATTTTCGGCCAGTTTAAGGCCTCTTTCAGCCTCCCAAAGCTTGAGGAAGGCTTCTGCAGCCTTTGCAGGTCGAAAACTAGCCCCGTTTTGTCACTTCTGGTATTTTCGGAAAAACAGGAAGTGATGAAACAGGGGTAGTTTTCAGCCTGTAAAGCCTGCAGAAGCCTTCCTTAAGCCTTTGGGAGGCCGAAAAAGGCCTCAAACCAGCCAAAAATCAGCTGTGAGGTGTACACATGCCCAGTGAGGTAAGTTTGCCTGCAGCTTGCATGCCAGCACAAATGGCTCCGCGTGCCACCTGTGGCACGCATGCCATAGGTTTGCCATCACAGATATAGGGTCTCCTGCTTGAGCAGGGGGCTAGACTAGAAGCCCTCCAAGATCCCTTTCAGCTCAATTCTGATTCTGATTCTGAAAGCTCTGGGTGGAACTGAACAGTGAAAAATTAAGGGATCCAAGTGTAAAAACCAACACTGTGCAATTTCTCTTCTCTCCACAGTTCCTGGACCTCCAAATATTTGTGTTTGGTTGTTCACTGTGGTTGTGTACCTCTGGAGTCAGAAGTCACTTCCAGCAGCTGGTAGTTGTCAAAACATCACAAAAAAATGAAAATGTTAGATTCAATGGTGACCGCTCACTTTCCAAAGGACTATGAATTGTTTTAGAATTACCTTCCCTTGGAAAAATACAGTTTGTGCAGAAGATCTTTAGAAAATAAGGAGACTCACTGCTCCTCAGAGTAATGATGAAAGCTGTTTCATCAACAGGAAGGAATTGTTGATGTCTTAGGCCAGTAAATGTTGCTTTTATTAAACATTCAAATTAAGGGAAATGTATATAAACATCCCTTCCCTGTTTATTTTCTCCATGTCTTCTTGTACTTTTGGAAGACATTTCCTAAATGGCCCAAATGGTGTATGAATTTTGAGGGTAGGCCATTTATATTATCTCTTTATATCTGATAGGGATCAGACTTTATTCCCTCAAGTCAGATTGAATCAGAACTGGTATTCAGCAGGTTCTGACCAGTTCTGAAGAACCAGTAGCAAAAAATTTGAGTAGTTCAGAGAACTGGCGAATACCACCTCTGACTGACCCCACTCCTATCTATTCTCTGCCTCCCGAGTCCCAGCTGATTGGCTGGATCTTCTTTTGTTGCCCTGCACAGGAGAACGGAGCTGGAAAGCAGGTTAGTGGGGTGGGGAGGGAATGGGGATTTTGCAGTATCCTTCCCTTGCCACGCCCCCTAAGCCACACCCACAGAACTTTTGAATCCCACCACTGGATTGAATGGCATTTTTTAGAACACTCACTGAGACTTCAGCATAAAGTTTATTTGTTTATTTAATTTATATTGCCGCCTATTCGTCCATGGCGACTCGAGGTGGTTTACACAATGTAAAGCCATATTTAAAACAAAAAAATAAAAATAAAAAACAATAAAAACTAACCAAAAAGAATCAAATAAATTAGAAAAGTACAATAGAACAAAATCTGGGGGAAAAAAATGCTTGCCTGCTTAAATACTTATTTGGACAAGTGCTTTCTTCTGTGCCAAAGTCGTTCCTGACCCAAACATACCAATAACACTTAAAAAAAAAAAAGAATATATTTCCACTAGATTCTGAGCCAGAATTTATAAATAGCTAGAATAATAAGATAGAGATGGAGCACATTTTGAACACCTTGTCACCCTTTGAAACCCAATGACAAAACAGTGATAGGAATAGCAAATGAAATTCAGAGTATTACCTTGGCTTTAATCAAGCCTCCATTTATACCTCTGTACTTATGCGATCAAGATCAAGGCATAGGCTGAAAACAATGCCTCAACTATTTATAGTAAGACCTTTAAAGGTCTGGACTAATTAACAAATGAGATCAATTTTGGAATTTTAAGGAAAAAATTACCAGGGGCCACTTAAGAATTCAATGCAGGGTGGGCATTAAAGGCCACGTCCGAGAGTGATTTGTACCCATCTCCCTGATGTGGATTTTTTCATTCACTGCTGTGTGCCAAACCCTTCTCTATAATAACCTTTTCTCTATTTTGAACAGAGATTAGAGTAATATATTTGACCCTTTACAGCTGTCTGAGAGGGAGGTGGATGCCCCGTGCTCAATAAAGTGAAATAGACCACCAGTGTTGGAGGGTTAAGGCCACCATGGTAAAACGATTTAACACGACTGCCCTGATGATTTGGCTGATTCATTCTGGGGACAGAATTCTCTTTTATAATTCAGCTGAATTTATACAGGCCTAATCGCAAGGGTTTCTCATCCACGAGACAATTAAGGGAAATATTTAGCTTTGCAAACAAAGCAAGTTAACCTGGTCACATTGTGCATTATAGGAAAATTTATTATTGCATGAAAAGCAGTGTAAACCTACCGAAGGACTGGTAATTATGGGACCCTGATGGTCTTTGTTGCTTTAATTCCAAGCAGCCAGAATGATTAAAGTGAATCTTAATCGACTGCTCCATTAAAAATGCTGGCAGAGGAGTTCCTTTAACCTTTCCCATTGATTGAACACAACAATCACCGTTCAATTATAATGCAAAAGGACATTTGTTATATTGTACAAAAGATGCATAAGCCATTTCCTTTAGCTCAAGATAATCAATGAGATGACTTCTAGCACAGAGAAAGTCAACTTACCATACCTGCAAGGGAATATCTGTAAGCAAAGCTGACCAGGCAGATATATTTGCCCTTCTCTGGTTTCCCCTCAGACAGACAATGTGTTTTTTAAATGTGATAGTTGATAGATAGATAGATAGATAGATAGATAGATAGATAGATAGATAGGTGGATGGATGGATAGGTAGGTAGGTAGGTAGGTAGTCAGAGACAGACAGACAGATAATAGATAGAGCTATGTCATCTCTCTCAACTATGTCTATCTACCTACCTACCCACCTATCTATCATCATGTATCTATCTAAAATTTGCATCCTGTGGGAGAGTGCAAACACTTTAGATAGATCTATGTCTATGTCTATGTCTATGTCTATGTCTATGTCTATGTCTATGTCTATGTCCGTCTGTCTATCTATCTATCTATCTATCTATCTATCTATCTATCTATCTATCTATCTATCTATCTATCTCTATCAATCATCTATAGCCGTGGTGGCTAACCATTTTGGGCTCCTGTGCTGAAAATTGTGTACACACTTGTGCTCACTTGCATGCCAGCACCCAGAAGCCAATGCCCGCAGCCGCCCCCCCCCCCCATGCCCCCTGCACATGTGATTCCCCCCGGGTGCTGAACATCTCTGCATATGCGTGTGGGTCTTCCAAGCATCCCCCGCTCCCATGCATGTGCGCCAGACACCCGATAATCAGTTGGCAGGTGGGCAGCGGATGCATGCGCAGTAGATCTGCTCTGGGTGAGAGCTCACGTGCCGGCAGTAATGGCTCTGTGTGCCACTTCTGGCATGCATACCATAGGTTTGCCATCATAGATCTATAGCTATCTAGATATAGTTATCTATAGTTATCAAATATCTATCCATCCATCTAGCTATCAGCTAGCTAGCCAGTCATCTAGCTATTTATCATAGCCATTTTAAAGAAAATAAAAATGAATGTTTGCATTCTCCCACAGGATGCAGATTTTAGTTATAGATAGGGAGGGAGAGTGGGGAAGAGAGGGAGGGAGGGAGAGGGAGAGTGGGAGGGATGTATATATTAATTATAGTAGTTTTACCAAACAAAAATGATTTAGAACTAAGGAGAAAATGATAGGGCAAAGATTTGTCTGAAATAATACAGGGTCTCCTGCTTGGGAAAATCTCAAGGCTCTTCCAAGTCTATTATTCTATGTTCTATGTTTTAGAATAGAAGTGAATTTGCCTGAGACCTTTTGAACAGCTCCACACATTGGTATTACTCCTACAAACTCCTGCATTATGGGAGTCAGACTCTGTGCAGACACTGGCAACCTCCAAAGCAAGGCCTTGACACAGGGGTGGGATTCTACCTGGTCGAACCAGTTCTATAGAACTGATTGTTATGATTCTTCTTCAGAGAACCGGCCAATTGTGCCACTGGCTGGCCCCTCCCCTCCCCTCCCCTTCCCACCCACTCACTCCTTACTTGGCATGCACACCATCAAACTTGCCTGCGTTTGGTAAGTTGCTATTTTTCCTTTTTTTTCCTCCAAGCACCAGCATTTCTGCTGTGCCAGGAGATTTAGAGTAGCTAGGAAGCAGGAAATCATTGGATTTCTTGCTTTCTAGCTAATCTAAAAGCAGAGCTGAACCTTCCTTACAACTGAAGCTTCTATTTGTCAGTGGAGACTCAGGAAGCAGATTGCAGAAAGGTAGATCTCTGAGTGAATCTGCGATTCTGCGAGCAACTCAATCTGCCTGTCTGCTTTGCCTGGTTTGGGGTAAAAATTACTCTTTTTTTAATAAAAAATTCAATATTTACATACATATTTATAATATTTACATACAAGCCATGCCCAGCCAGTCACATGATTGCCAAGCCACACCCAGAAATTAGGCCATTCCCACAGAATAGGTTGCTAAGAAATTTGAATCCCACCCCTGCCTTGACACAATTTATTCCACAACTGTAAGCAAAGTTGGAAAATCTGGTGGCTCACAGCTGTCTTTTATGTGACTTTGGAACCAGTCCCCTCACCCAGGGAGAACTGACAAATTTAGCAGCAACCACTGAAATTGGGAAGTACATTTTCCCGCCAACTAATTAAATAAGGAATGCTAGAAAACCTTACTTTGTCTAAAGTTGGGAAGTGGGAGATGGGAGAGAGACAGGGAGAATAACATCCAAAACCTCCAAACCTACCTGCCCCAATAGGTCCCTTCTTGTTACATGACTTATTTATGTTATTCTAGCCTCAGACCGATTTTAATTGATGAGTTTTATTACTTTTTAATTTATGTCTTATTGTAGACTTTGGTAGACCTCTGTAGATGGTGACCTCATGTGTTCAATCAAACAAAGAATCAACCCACTATTAAACTCCAGAAACAGAATTAAAACTCTGCCCATCTCTGCTGAATAAATTAACTTCGAGAGGCAGGAGACCTGGAAAGAGAAAACAATGAAGATTAATGCTCTTCAAAATATTATGAAGCCACATCCATGATTTACATACTTACCTCAGATGCTGGAATTCAAGGAGGTAATTGCAGAGTTTGCACTGTGACATCCTCAAATGAATGTCATTGCTGTGATACCATCCCAACTGCTGTGAGGGACTGTGCCCCCCGTCTTGCAATTATAAGGAACATGTGGGAGTGAAAAAAAGAAATTAAAAAGAGCCGTGTCCCAGGAAATTCTGAAATTCCTGCGATGAGACTTTGTTGCTAGGAATTTATTTATTTATTTGATTTGTCAATCGCTGACAAGATAATAGGCATAAGTATAAACATGAGTAAGAATACAGGAATACGTACGAATAAATGGGGACAATAGGACAGGGATCGGTAGGCATGATGGTGCACTTATGCACGCCCCTTACAGACCTCTTAGGAATGAGGGGAGGTCAATAGTGAATAGTTTGAGGTTAAAGGAGTGGGGGGTTAGAGGATGTAACAACAGAGTCAGGTAGTGCATTCCAGGCATTGACCACTCTGTTGCTGAAGTCGTACTTTCTGCAATCAAGTTTGGAGCAGTTAACATTGAGTTTGTATCTGTTGTGTGCTCTTGTATTGTTGCAGTTGAAGCTGAAGTAGTCATTGACTGGTAGGACATTGTAGCAGATAATTTTGTGTACTAGGCTTAAGTCCAACCATAGGCGGTGCTGTCCAAGCCCAAAATTTCAAGCCTGGTGATATAGGGTATTCTGTTGTGAACAGAGGAGTATAGTACTCATCTCGTGAAATACTTCTGGACGAATGAATTCTGAATGGATTTCTGAGAATGACTCATTTGGCCAGATTCATTGTAGACCAAAAGTGAATAAGACAATGTGATTTTGATCCATATGTTGTAAGGGTTTGGATTACTGTTCAGAACATTCAAAAGAGAGTCTCATTTAAAAGGGGCTGTAAATACAATTAATAAATTGTGTTGAAGGCTACTTTCGCTCCATGCAGATTTAAAACTTTGGTTTGATTTGTCTGATTTTTCTTTATTAATATGTACCCTGCATTAATTTTTCAACAGAGTCAGAAGTGCCTGGCAGCAAGCAGTTAGTGATTCACACATCAGTGCAACTTTGACAATGAGAAAGGCTACAAGCCAGTAAGTTTAATTAAAAAAAGTGGAGGGGGGGGGTGGAGTTTAGGAAATGTAAAACTGTTAACTAGTATAGTAGGATTTTCTTAAAAGAATCGTTTCAGCTTTTTCTTTCATACGATACATGGTCAGACACATAAGTGCCTGTATTTAAAGCTCATGTGTTTACTAAGGAGTTTTTAAACACAGTGTCCTCTTTCCGTCACATTGATGATTCAGTTTCTGTATGATCAACTGAGTCAATTCATTCACCAATGTCTATCAATTTCACATCATTTCACTTTTTCAGGTCTTGGTGATTCATGGCTGAAGATGTGAACAACCCCCTCCTCAACCAGTTTTTGAAATGTTACGGAAGTTGGTGATCCCAAATCATCAAAAATCCCTTATGCTTCAATATGAAAATCTCTGGAGCTACATGCAAAGGAGTGTTTCTTCCCAGAAGTGAGAATGTTCAATGTATGGAGTGGATCTTATAGATATATAGCACACACAGAGAGAGACACACACAGACACACAGACACACACACATTATATTGGTGAATGTGAAGAAAAAAGAAGTCTCACCTTTCCTGGAAAAGTGAGTTAGTTCCTAAAGGTAAAGGTTCTCCTCGCGCATACTTGCAAATCATTTCCGGTTCTAGGAGGCGATGCTCATCTCCGTTACAAAGCCAAAGAGCCAGCGCTGTCTGAAGATGTCTCCATGGTCATGTGGCTGGCATGATTAAACATCGAAGATGCACAGAATGCTGTTACCTTCCTACCAAAGTGGTCCCTATTTTTTCTACTTGCATTTTTACATGCTTTCTAACTGCAAGGTTGGCAGAAGCTGGGACAAGTAACGGGAGCTCACTCCATTATGTAGTGCTAGGGATTCGAACCGCCAAACTGTTGACCTTTCTGATCGACAAGCTCAGCATCTTAGCCAGATTTTGAGTAGACACAGCTGCCTTTGATGAGACAGTGTGACTTATCCTTTTAGTCATTGTTGGGTCTATTCCTAACGTTTATGTCTTTTTATTATGAATTTGGCATTTTTGTTTTGTCTGGACTGTTGATAAGTTCAGGTTGGGCTGGACTGTTCCAGCCACCAATCAAGCCATAAACTAGATTAATGCAGTCCAAGTATCAACACTGGGAGTATTTTACAACTCAAGTGCACTTCATTGAAAATACTGTTAGGTGATTTGATGGCATGAGAACACCTTGTTCCTGCAAGTCTATGAATAGATAAAGAATGTGAATATTTTAAGAACTGCTTGACAAAAATGGCCTTGGATGCATTCCAGCAAACATTTAATGGATCAATGTTAAGATTAAAACAGGCCAAGATAGGTGATCAGATTCGTGTACATTTTCTATATTCAAGTCCATGCAGACATGTTGATTGATTCAGATATTACGAAGAAAAATGCCTCACTCTTATTCTTATTCACACATTGATCAGAAATTATCATCCGCATGTTGCATGGTTGATGAGAGACGGGGGGGGGGAGAAGGGAGGGAGGGAGGGAGGAAAGGAAGCCATAGGGGTATTTGGACCTCACTTTCCTCTTCAGTTTCTTTCCAGAGAGTTTTTCCTTCTTTAATGAGCCAGTTGTTTTCATTAACTGCTAATTACTTTTCACCAGCATATGAGGTCTGTGGGACAAAGATTCACATTACGATGGCATTCACCGATTAATGTACAGTGGATAGCGTGAGATTTAGTCACAGTTAAGAAGAACACTGAGAGATCAAATGTTGGTGAGGCATTTGAAGATTACCAGGTGAAGGATGGGAGAGAAAAAACAAAAAAACAAATATTGAATTCAACCAATTGCTGAACAATTTTTTTAGATGTTTGAAGTGAAAGGGGACACCGGATGAGGCATTTTAGAATGGCAAAAACAAAAAGCAACAGATCTCAGAAATGGGAGCACTATTTGAAGTTCTATGCATGAAATGCAGAGCTATACAGACATATAAATTATAAATGTTTTCACACAGTATAGTCGTGTATTTTGAAATACGAATTATCGTAGGTGGCAATGAAAACACTTCATGCTCATTACGTCAATACATTTTATTGTTTGTTTGTTTTTTTAAATAATGCTTGTACTGGAGAGAGAATATTTTTGTGAGGAAATATAACTTCCATGTTGCTTACTTAAAAGAAATTGCATTTCATGTTCCTTGCAAATCAAGGTGATTTCTAGTTGTTAAAACAATTCCACACACAAATGTCTGTTGGAATTCATCACTGAAATTTATTATTATTTTTGCAACAGCTACAATAGTATTTAGCCAGTAGACAGCAATGTTTACAAGTTTGGATCTATGGTATATATTCTATGTTCTTTTATTCCTAAGCAGAGTTTCCTGTTTCCTGTTACAGTTAAATAATAGAGCAGTAAAGCACATGGTGACTGTTTGCCTGCTCTGTGTGGTGCTATATATAAACAGAATTCCTAAAATGATCAATTTTGGAAAAGAAAGAAATACAGGATGAGTAGGTTCAGAGGACATGGATCTTTTAAGGACACTGGGGGCTGAGGTGGCTTACACGGTAAGATGGCACAGTGGCAAGGGCTCCTCGGGGACCTGTTCATCACTGCTGCCAGCCTCCATTATCTCTGAAGGCAGCATTCCACTCCCTGATGGTCCTGGCCCAATCCCTGCATCACACACAGGCCCCTCATCTGAGTCCTCGCTCTCCGAGACCTCAACCTGTTGCCAGAGAACCACAACACATTCTTCCAGGAGGGGAATGGCTGCTAACTTTCTACAAATCACAGTCATAACTTATGATGATTTTAAAGCAGGTTAGTCAAAAAGATTTTACTACCTTTTTTTGTTAAGTGAGTGCAGCAGTCATAAAGCAGCTGCCACAGTTGTTAAATGAACATTATGATCATTGAGCAAACCAATGGCTCACCACGGGCATGGTTTTGCCAAAAAACAGAAGTGAATACCGTGTTTGGGCAAGACCATTGTTGAACACATTCACATGACTGCATGATGCTGAAAACATTTGTAAATGTAAATGTGTCCAGTCTTGAGTACAATTAAGCTACCAACAACTGTTGGAACTTTGAATCCAGGTCACAAGTAACCCCAGGTAGGTTGATCGGAACTTTGAATGGCTGCTAAATAACTGGTTGTAAGTTGAGGACTACCTGTAGCAGTTATCAGAGGCATCTTGGATAAAGAGTAGGAACATCCAAGCTGATCGCCTTGTGACAAAGTACCATGCAGAAAATCCAACCAAGCCTGGAGGGCGGGGTTGTAGCCTAAGTCCTATAACTCCAATAAATTTGTTTCCTTTTTTGTGTTGTACAGGTCATCTTCAAGAAGTGAGAGGAGCCGAATGTCAACTCATAAAATATTTCTATGGTCTTTTTAGAGTTGCCAACAGAAAGGGAGGGGGGAAAGGGGTTTGAAAGAGCAGTGCGGCAGCTTGGAAAGCAAAGGTGCATTCCATAAATAGTTTTTTAAAGATAGTAACTAGGTGACTGAAGTTTCTGCCGTGCAAATATCTAACTGGAGAGCATGATTGATGACTCTTGGCTATGGATGTGTCTCATTGGAGAATATGAATTATGATACACCCAAGGGGTGAGGGAAAACCAGGGTCAAGGGTGACAGTGAATTAGGTGTCTCAGAATTGGCTACACCCAGGCAGTGCTGGTCATGTTAACTCCCAATAAATCCTTTTGAAGTTTTGGAAGTTTGACTTGAGACTCAGGATTTAATTGGGGCAATTGCTGGAATCCTGACAGGTACAGGACTCATACCAAGGAGACCCTTGACTATGGAACACCCCGGGCTGTTTGTTCCCTCTCTCCGCCGCCAACCTATTTCACAAGGCAATATCAAGTCTTGTATTGAACTGAGATATAACAGAATAACAGAGTTGGAAGGGACCTTGGACGTCTTCTAGTCCAACCCTCTGCTTAAAAAAGAAACCCTACACCATTTCAGACAAATGGTTATCCAATCTCTTCTTTAAAACCTTCAGTAATGGAGCATCTATAACTTCTGGAGGCCAGCATTTCCACTGATTAATTGTTCTAACTGTCAGGGAATTCCTCCTTAGTTCTAGGTTGGATCTCTCTTTGATTAGTTTCCATCCATTATTTCTTGTCCTGCCCTGAGATGCTTTGGAGAATAGGTTGACTCCACCCTTCTTTGTGGCAGCCCCTCAAGTACTGGGACCCTACTATCATGTCTTCCCTAGTCCTTCTTTTCTCTAGACTAGACATGCCCGGTTCCTGCAACCATTCTTCATATTTCAGTCTCCATTCCCCTAATCATCTTTGTTGCTATTCTCTGTACTCTTTCCAGAGTCTCAATATAAGCACATTTCAAATAAAAATACTCCTGCTATGACTTTAGATGAAGACACACACACACAATCTGCTTTATCTCCTGACATTTGGAGGATTTCTATTTTAAGACTGAACTCAATTTTGACTGCTCTGGTCTTTCTTTTTTCTTCACAATGGCAAAAGCAGAATCTTATAAAAGATCACACTTAGCTCTGGACTCCAGGCCAGGAACCAAGCCAGATCAATAGCTGCCATTTGACTTCCATATCTCAGTTTCTGTCAAGGCCTTGTGACAAGCACTTATTGCGCTGGGCTCTGAAAATATGCTTTCCAAAGGCACTATTAACCAGGAACGACTATGTGAAAGCTCACAGGTCATAAGAAGAAATTAAACGAAGCTGAATAAACACCCCCGCAGAATAGACATTAGCCTGAAACAATAAGCTGAAAGGAACAAAAGCATTTCTAAAGACTTCGGTGCTTTAGAGAGCCATTGTTAGTTTGGACAATTAGTATACAAACTGGATCACAATGAATGGACAAGTCCTTTGCAAGTTACAAAGGCACAGGGAGAGTTGGATTTTGAGCATAAAGAGAAGGATTACATTTGCACATAAATGTAGAAGAGCTTGAGACTCAGGATTGAGTAACTTTGGGTGATCAAATGCCCGGGATCTCAACCAGCCAAAATCTTGCCAGCTGTGTTTCTTTTCTCTTCTCTTCCTGGATGAATTGTCTTCCCTTTTTGGAGCTAATCTATGGCTGGCTGGGAAACCTCCTATAGTATAATTCTGTTATGATTTCCTCTTTGCCTCTACAGGGAATTGTTTATCTTTCTGCATTGAGATCTTTTCTGGACAGTCCACGGAGAATTGTTAGAGCTTCTGGATCACAGCTAAGAGTTAGAATTGTTTGTACCTCTGTGCTGCCACCTTCTGACTTTCCAGGTGTTTGCATCCAAGATTTATGAGTCCAAAAAATAATAATAACAGAATGGTTTTGTTTGGGTCAATAAGTTACCCGCTGAATAAATTGGCAGATGAAGGGCTTAATTCTGAAAGACCCACTTGCTGCCATAAATGCAAACTATTATTATCTTTTTGGGCTTCTTGAAGTGTAAGAAGTGCTGTGTAAATCATCGTGTTTGGGCATTTGGAGGAAAAATGATGTCTGAGTTCAATGATATTACCTGAGACAATAAGTGTACAAACTTTGATCTGAGGAAAATTGCAATATTTTACAGTATGTGAACCCAACCAGCAGGATTTATAGTTCAATCTGTTAATGTACTCCACCTGGCAGTTTTATGCATTGTGAATTTAAAGAGGAGCTCAATGTAACATAAGCTTTACAAGCTGGGGAAATATTATTGAAATGAAACATGAACGAGAACCATTTAAACAATAAAATAATGGGCGCTGGCAATAAATTCTTTCTTTTCTTTTTTCTTTTTTTGGTATAAATAGAAAAGCCAGAGTTTTATATGCTGAAGTTAGATGAGGTTTTTGGAAGGCTCTGAAAAAACTTTGCTTTAAAAAAAACATTTGTGCAGATCTACTTTAGAAGAATTAAAAGAGCAACAAAAATGACTAGGAGACCGGAGGCTAAAAACACACAAAGAATGATTGCAAGAATTGGATATGTCTGGTTTAATGAAAAGAAGGACTAGAGCTGACATTATAGCAATCTTCCAATATTTGAGGGTCTGCCACAAAGAAGAGGGAGTCAAGCTATTCTCCAAAGCACCAGATGGCTGGATTAGAAGATTTCCAAGGGCCTTTGAAACGCTCCTATTCTGATGAGAACATTGTTGTTGTTTTTAAAAAGTTCCATATCATTAAAAAGCCAGTTAAACCTACAAGAATAGCAAAGCTTAGAACAGAATAACGAATATAGTTTAGATCAAGTGCACAAAACTGGGCACTTGCCAAAGGAACTGTAGGTAATCCCAGGAAACAAGCTAGTCTGGTGTCCCTTACCTGGATAGATAGATTGATCCCTATCAGTCTGTCTGCATATCTATCTTTTTATCTATCTATCTGTCTATCTGTCTATCTATCTATCTATCTATCTATCTATCTATCATCATCATCATCATCATCATCATCATGTATTTACCTAAAACCTGCCTCCTGTGGAAGAATGCAAACTATCACTTTTGTTTTCCTGAAAATGGCCAGGCGATATATTTATAATCAAAGCCTTGTCTTCTTCAGGAATTTAGGGCACAATCAACAGAGTGCAGAGTGCCAGGCCTTGAACAATCTCTAATCAGTCATTTTGAACCTGGTGTGAAGACAGTGCAGATTCCCCAAGTTGTATGTTGCAGTTGGATAAGAAAGTGCAAGGATAGTGGAACCTCGGGTCGCAAATGCTTCTGTTCTTGACCAAATTGGGTGATGACTGAAAAATCCACCCGATTTTTGAATTTTGTTAGCACCTGATTCAAAAATCGGGTGCAGAAAGATTCTCTTTACACGCCAATTTCCCCTTTGGTGCCATTTTTTTTTTGTCTGTGCATGCACAGACAGTCATGACCAAATTGGGTCACGATTAGAGTCCTGGAACAGATTATGGTCACGACCCGAGGTTCCACTTATCTTTTGTGAACTGTCCCAAGAGTGTTAATCTACTTTGCTATTTCCATAGGGAGTTTGTTCTCTAATCCTAATGTGAGTTTTGGATCATTTCCTGTTAACAGAAAAAACAATTACTACGAACCTGCCTTCCATTGAGGACCTGTATACTGCACAAGTCAAAAAGAAGACTGTGAAAATATTTACAGACCCCTCACATCCCGGACATAAACTGTTTCAACTTCTATCCTCAAAACGACGCTATAGAGCACTGCACACCAGAACAACTAGACACAAGGACAGTTTTTTTCCCCAAAGCCATCACTCTGCTAAACAAATAATTCTCTCAACACTATCCAACAATGTACAAAGTCTGCATTACTATTACTATTAATCTTCTCATCACTCCTTATCACCCATCCCCTCCCACTTGTGACTGTATGACTGTAATTTTGTTGCTTGTATCTTTACGATCTACATTGACTGTTTCCTAGTATGATTTGATTGTTGATTGTACCCTATGACTATTATTAAGTGTTGTACCTTATGATTCTTAACTCTTGATGAATGTATCTTTTCTTTTTATGTACACTGAGAGCATTTTCACCAAGACAAATTCCATGTGTGTCCAACCACATTTGGCCAATAAAGAATTCTGTCTGACTGTCTGTCTATCTATCTATCTATCTATCTATCTATCTATCTATCTATCTATCTATCTATCTAACAGGCTGAACCCTCCAATCAGGAGATGCTATCAGTGAGGGATAAGCATGATAATACAGGACCTGGTCATGATCTGATTCCACTCTCACATTCGGCAATATGACAGTCTTATGCTCTCCTTAGTGCTGATATTTTTCCTGCTATTCCATGTTGTCTGAGCCTTCAGAGGTGTGACATTCTGCCGAGACCCTGAGTAATTCTGTAGCATATCAACAATTTCCATATCATCGGCAAGAAAAAGCATTTCAGACTTGTTGAACCCTAGTTATTATAAGCTTGAACAGCTCCCGATATAGGAAAAGATATGCATGATTATGCAGTCAAGTGGAAGGGAGGCTGAGTCCAGCATACCGCAAATCTAATTGACAATTTTGTTGCCCTTCTCGGGCTATTTAGGAGAAGTGGTGAGGTCAATGGCAGCGAAGCATCTCGCAAGCAGGGTGGGTGGGGTGTGGAGCAGCTCACCTGCCTGGTGGCTGGGTCTGAAGTTTCTAAAGTAGCAAGAAAGGAGAAGAGTTTGTGGAATAATAAAAAGTAAAAAAAAACAGCCCTTGTGAATGAACCAGGTTATCGGCTAGATGCCCCTAGCAGAAGACAGGGTTTGGTCCTCTGTGAAAGAGGTGCAGTGTGGGTGAGTAAGTCAGATTTCCTTTCTTTTCCCAGCACAGGTTTTGAAAATGAGATGCAGACAGGGAGACCTGACATTAAGCCCTTGGAAATATCACTGAGATGTTGGAAAGTACCCATCTGTTGAGCTTTGTGTCTGTTTGCTTGGGGAGAGAGAAGCCATCTTAAAACGTTTTCCATTTTCCAGTGAGTACCTCTAGCAAGAGAAGAATAACAGGCAGGACAGCCCTGAAAATACGATGGAAAGCTAAGTCTGGTAAGTGAAGAAAAGCAACGAAGTTTAGGAGCTCAGGGGGCTTTTGGCTCTGAGTAGTTTCTCAGTTTCTGGGGGAGTAAAGCTTTGAGGATGTTACCGTGTTGCTTATATAATAAGGCCGGGTCTTTTTTTTTTTTTTGAGCCCCGAAAAAATGGCTAGGCCAACTTTTTTGGGGGTGACTTAATTCCCCCCCCTTTGCATCTTCGGGTGGACGGGCGGTGATGGCTTGGATGTTGACCTCAACGTTGGTGGGGCCCTTTGTATCAGGGTCAATGCAGGCAGCACCATATCCGGGTGTGCAACAAAGATGCTTCCTAACGGCAAGCCCCCCCCATTCCCCCCCCCCCATTTCGCATGTTTTAATATAGGACTTAATTTGGGGGGAGGGGCTTAATTTCATTTCATGCCTATAAAACATGCTGGGACTTCCTATTGGGGGAGGCCATATTGTTGGAGAAACAGGGTAGCAACTTTGAATTGTCTATCTTTCAAACCCTAAGTGAAACCAGAAAGCTATGGCCATCTAAGCACTGATGAACTTCTAGTCCAACCCCCTCCTCAAGCAGGAGGCTGTCTACCATTTCAGACATCTTCTTGAAAACCTCCAGTGAGGAAGCACCCACAACGTCTAAAGGCAAACCGCTCCACTTATTAATTATTCTGTCATGAAATGTCTTCTTTGTTCTAAGTTGGTTCTATCCTTTATTAGCTTCCATCTAATGCTTCTTGACCTGCCTTCAGGTGCTTTGGAAAATAGCTTGTCTCCTTTGTGGCAGCCCCTTAGATACTGGAACACTGCTATCATGTCTGGTCCTTTCCCTCCCCATTAAATTTGGCATGCCCAATTCCTGTAATGTTCTTCATATCTTTTAGCCTGCAGTTCCCCAATTATCTTTGTTCCTCTTCTCTGCACTCTTTCTAGAATTTCAACATCTTTTTAGAGTCTCAACATATTTTATATTGTGAAAATCATCATCATCGTCATACATTTTAAGAAGATGCTTGGTTGATACCTAGGATGCTGGCAGCAACCTGTATCAACCATCAGCACCAATCAATGATATCTGTAATACGTTTTTAAATGTTCAGTTGACTGAGGTTCATGTTTAATGAAATAATAAAAATAATAAATAATAATAATAATAATAATAGGAGGAGGAGGAGGAGGAGGAGGAGGAGGAGGAGGAGGAGGAGGAAGAAGAAGAAGAAGAAGAAGAAGAAGAAGAAGAAGAAGAAGAAGAAGAAGAAGAAGAAGAAGAAGAAGAAGAAGAAGAAGAAGAAGAAGAAGAAGAAGAAGAAGAAGAAGAAGAAGAAGAAGAAGAAGAAGAAGAAGAAGAAGAAGAAGAAGAAGAAGAAGACAACAAAACATTTTTAGGAACTGTGCTTATCGTGAGACCAAATACCAAACACTGTGGGTACTAAAAGTAGGAGAAGTTGGCAGAATTGAAAACATCATGTGTGCTTTATTGGGATTATAGTGCAAACATACCCCACAGGCCACCTATAAACCTTCAAAAGCAGGAAAGCTGGCTGGGGAATGCAAAGGGAGTGAATGAGACGTAGTCAGTATTGAAATGATCTGCTAGTGAAGATGACCTATAATATAAAATAATTCACCTCATTTCTTGGAGTGAATAAATTAATAGTTCAGTGGCCGAGGACATGCTGAGAATCAGAAAAACACATGCACGAAAACAACGGTGAAAGCTATTGATAGAAGTGCAGGGACCATCTCAAATTGATTCATTACAAGTCCAGCTGCCTGTATTCTTAATAGTATCTAATAATGTGATTGGTTACTGAAATACTCACTTATAGGATACAATTGTATAAACACTACTGACCTGACTCTTGCAGGAATAAAGCTTCTGGGCCCTGGACTTGGTTTTAGTTGAGTATAATATTTGCAGTGTAGTAGACTGGAGAAAATGATCATAACTGCTTTTTCAATGCTCTATAGTTTCTTTCGATATTAATTACAAAAATGAATGTCTATCGATGAGCTTTAAAATATGTTTCTTTTCCATTTTCCACTTTGATCACATTCATTCTAGATAAAATTCAGTAGAGCGTGGCTTTATTGCTGAGCACAATAAACACCATATACTATAAACACTGTAAACACTATAAATAATTTTTAAAAGAAAGCTGTTGGCTGATGGATCGAAAGAGGCATTGAAGATAAGGAGTGCCTGTTTCCTGAGCTTCATTGCAGAAATGTTCTCCCTACTTTTAAAAGAATCAAAGTGATTGGAGTCTGCAATGAAGGCTTTAAAAAACAATTGGCATGCAAAGTATATTACAATCACCAGGTTCCTCCTTAGGAAAAGATGCCCAGTTTTGAATATTACACTTACAGATGTCATGGACATGCTTCATGTCTCCTCTTCAGATGTGAATTTGAAGGAGGAGGAGGACGAAAAGGAGGGGGAGGAGGAGGAGGACCTGTCCTCTCTGGGGAGGAGAGTACAGGAATATGGGGAGACTTGGACTAGGAAGCAGAGGGCTCCAGCTCAATAGATCAGCCACAGCTGGAATGACCAGATGGGTGGCAGGCTGGACTTGAGTTGTGAGAGTCACAGCTGCAGCAGGTTAGCTTGGTAGCTTTGGGCAGGAACAAGAGCAGTTGATGATTGTCAGCAAAGATGAGGAAGTGGAGTCCACACCTCCTCCCAGTCCAAGGATGTGCAGGGCAGAGTGTCAACTCTGAAGTGAACCCGGCTGAAGCCATCTTTTGCTGCCTCATACTTGCCATGAACTCTAAGTGGGGGAAAGGAGGGGAGACATAGATAGACCGGCTACCAGTCAAAACAAAAAGGTTTTCTTGCGGGAACCAAGGTCATCCCAACAGGTAGCAGTTGAAGGAGGAGAAAAGTGACCAAGAAGCATGCCAGCTATTTTCATTGGACAAAGTAACCGGTGACATCTAGGGAGGGAAATATTTGCTCTTTTAATTAGATGAAAAACCCATAGGAACTTTTAGAGTTGGTTTTCGCTAGCTGTGCCGATATGAAGTATCCCATAAACATGTTCTACCTGCCTTGGAGTTCTGATTTTAGTGGATGGATTACTCAGAACGCTGACACGGAGAGGAAACGGTTGCAATGCTGGTCAGCCAGGGTACTTGCAAGGAGGCAGCCTCACTCATTGTGAAGAGCTGTACTGGCGTTACCTATTTAATCCCACCCCAAAAGATGGAACATGTCCAATTCTTTGCTTTGTATTCCTGTTTTGTGCATCTTGCTTCTCAAACTCATGTTTGGACTGTGTCTTGCATCTTTGTGGATTGAGCCTTGTCGAAAAATTCTTGTATCACTCCAGTCTTGCTGAGGTGGCAACTGGACCTGCTGGTTGTACGAAATATCTTGAAACTGCTGGGGGTTTGAATAAAATCCTTTAAACTCACTGTAGTGTGTGTGCATGTGTGTGTGTGAGCAAGGTAGCACATAGGTTTTTATATATATCATCCAATTATTTCAAATTGTCCCAACCCTTTTGTAAACTTGTCCTTTGACCATCTATTGCGGCTATGATGCTGATTGAAAATGCTCAACTCACAGATACTCAGTGTCATGCCCCGTCAGAATCTGATTCAGAGAGGGAGGCTGAGCAGCTGACAGGGAGCGGGCATGGCTGTGGAAGAAACTGGGGAAGGGCAAAGTCCGGCTGAACAGAGCAGGGGAGAGTTAGAGCAAGGCAGAGGGAATTCAGAGGAAACTCAGGGCCACCCGCTCTTCATCCCAGGGAATGCAGGGAGGAATGGAGAAGGGAACAACATGAGTTGCATGGCTTATGGGGGAGGAAAGGGCCCTGATGCCCTTCATTAGCTGCAGCTGGGAACACAGTGTTTAAAAAGGGAAGTTACGCACAGCAAAGTTATTGGAAGCAAATTGTGAATTATCTGGTATCGTTGAGGCTTATCTGTGTTCCTGGCATCTTCCCAACTGTGTGTATTTGGCTATGCTTTCAAAGCTACAATTCCTTCTCCTTCCCTGTTGAGTTAATTACTGCAGCATGGTTTGTTTGGATTTTTAGTTATAGTTTGTATGTACTTTGTTTTCAGACTGTTTTCAGCCTCCACTGAAAGGCTGTTCCTGAGAGAGTTTTTCTCCAGCCAAAGATAACCTGGACACTGGGGGCAAAGTTGGAGATAATTAAAGGGACTCTTCTTGCTTATTTAACTGTGTTGCCTTTGTGCCATGCCCTGGGTCATCATGCTCAGCTCACAAGCCAATTGCAAAAACGTCTGTTTCTCCCCTCTACTCACAAAGAACACCTGTCTGGAGGGCATGTGGGTAATGTCACAGTTTCTACTTTATCTGGAAAGACTGTGCTGGCCAGATTTCACTCTTTGGTTGTTGATCCTCATCACAAGGTCATCCCAGCTCTTCAGGGACATCTAGTTCACCATGAAACTGCACTGAACATCTTTTTGTGGTGGCGATATTTTTTAATTAAACATGGAAGGAATTATGGATAACAAGTTGCCCTTAATTTGAATATAAAGCAGAAAAATTAAGTATGAAAATGGTCTGGCGGTAGAGAAATCTACAAATGTAACTGATGACAGATTGCATTATGGTTTACTAGTGCTTATTAAGAGACGTACAAACAAAATAGGAATTGTCTGAGCACATCTCTTTCAGCAAAGGGAACTTTTAATTGCTTTAATCAGCATTTGCTTTGTCTTTTCAGTGACACAGAAAAACGAGCGGGATCTTATTACAAAAGATCTGTTTATAATTTTGAAACGGCTTTTACAAAGCCTTCGTCGGAGAATTATGCAACTTGTATCGCAGAGCTGAAACATTTATATAAAAATAATCCAACTACTCCTTACTACTGATGCAAAAAGTTCAGACAGTCTTTCATTCAGTATTTGCAAGCGAGTAAAATTGAGAGGTTGCCTTTCCTAACCAACTTTTGCAGACACACGTATGCCTTGCTTGCAAATTCCAGTTAAATGAAATGTATGCTAAACTATACGGTTGAAATCCTGAATCAGTTACAGAAAGAGTAATTATGGTTTTTAAGATTTTCTTTCGGGTGCTCCATTTTATGAGTTCCAAAATGTCAAACTAAACTCCTCAGGGTTTCTATATAACTTCGTAGATGCAGACATTTTTTCCCATCTATCAATCAATTTCAGTTCCGAATCCTTTGTAATTTCCATTGTGGTCATCTGATAAAGCTGATTGAAAGGAGATCTAGAGGAAAAAAAGTCATTCTTTACAAGCGAGTTATTATTTTTTTCTTTGTATGACCCTGTAAATACCTTAATTTGAGCTAGAGTCAGGGTGATTGAATGGAGCTGAGAGTTTACTGACATGATGCCCTTCCTGATGCCAACATGGAGTTCATAGCAGATATTTTCTCTTTGCACAATGAGATAGAGATATCTGCCCTTACCTAGGATTAAACCAGAGGTGGTATTCAGCAGGTTCTGACCAGTTCTGGAGAACCAGTGATGGAAATTTTGAGTAGTTTGGAGAACTGGCAAATACCGCCTCTGATTGACCCAGCCCCCATCTAATCTGATCGGCTGGGTCATCTTTTGTTGCCCTGCACAGGAGAATGGACCTGGAAAGCAGGTTAGTGGGGTGGGGAGGGAATGGAGATTTTGCAGTATCCTTCCCCTCAGAGGTGGTCTTCAGCAGGTTCTGACCAGTTCTGGAGAACCGGCAAATCCCACCTCTGACAGGAGATTTTACAGTATCCTTCCCCTGCCATGCCCACCAAGCCACGCTCACAGAACCGGTAGTAAAAACTGTGAATCCCACCACTGCTACCCCTGCTGCGCCCACCAAAACATGCCCACCAAGCCATGCCCACAGAACCAGTAGTTAAAAATTTTTTGAATCCCACCACTGGATTGAATTCTCAGCCTTCTGAACGGTAGGTGAATGGTGGGCTGACACGCCACTTCCATTCCTCACATCTAACTATCCAGTGGAATTCATTGGCACAAGAAGTGAATATGCCGTTAATGTGAACAGCTTTAAAGAAGATTGTATAGAATATCAGAAAGCAAATCTGTTCATCCTGAAGACTTCATGCTTCTTTGGGCTGGGAGACACCAACTTACTTCCCTGCCGTCCGCTCCTCCAAAAAAACATAAGTTTAGAGATAGCTGAAGAAAGCTTGGATTCCATCCCTTGCTTACGAGCAAAAGAGAGCTTCTTTTTTTAAAAATTAAATTTTTTATTTTAAACAAACAGACAAACAAAACATAAATCCATCTTTCAGTTACATACAGTGTGTTGGTTGGTTACAAGTCTTTTGTGCTTCATCTCCATAGTCCTCACTTATAGTTTGTATAAATTATCATATTATCCATCTAGTATATGTATACATGTGTGTGCGTGTGTATTATTATCATTGTTAATCATTTATTTGACCATAACTCTTATTCCATCATTTTATGTGAGACATTCAACATTTTAGATTAATTTATATTATAACATTCAATACCATCATAAATCCATCCAATATTAATACATCCTTATGTTATATCCTCTATAATTCTATTATCCTTATATTATAAAGTTATCTTAGATATATCATTTCCATATTTTTTATCTAACCATTGATAAAATAAATCCCATATCTTGTAATATTGTTTATCTTCTTGTTCTCTAATTTCGAATGCCAATTTACCAAAAGGGGTCTTCTGACTTGTACATTAGATAAATCAAAATCCATCTGTTAGGAAGAAACAGGCTTGGTGAAAATTGGTTAACAACATTCAATCTGACAAATTTGTACCAAAAATTCAAATAAACCAAAAGCCAAAAACGACATTCAGAATGAAATGATTTTAGCAGACAGGAGAACATTCTGCACAGGGTTTTTTTTTAGATATAGTGAGTGAAATAAGTGCTAGCTGAATGTCAGAATGAAGACTTATGCCAGATTGAAGATTTATGCCATGAGATGTGTAGACATCAAATCACTGGAATCCACTTGAAGTTGAGAGGAGACAGAGGTCAAAATGAAAAAAAAAAAAAAGAAAGTGATTCAAAATAAAGTAGTTTTCTTTTTGCTAATAGGGCTACGTGTATTATTTATTCGGTTCAAATGTATCGTTGGAAAAGTTATGTCTACAGTATTTGCAATATATAGGTTGATCTTTGAATGACCCTTTTATTGCAATTATGGTAATATGAAAGATGTTGACCCTATGTGCTATTAGACCATCGAACAGAGTCTCTTTTCTTGGCCTAGTTAAATATTCCATTAAGAGTTCAAGATTGCAGTCCAGGCTGACAAAGTTTATTCACAAGTGTAAGTTTTTGTAAGGTTTCTTTAGAGATATCAGCTTTCATCAGCATCCACAGAAGTGACCCTTGATTCACAAAAGCTGATATGTTGGAATCAAATTTGTTTGCCATAAAAGATGCTACCAAACTCCTGGAATTTGATTCAGACCAGCTGCCAAGAAGAAGAAGACATTTTATAGTTAAGGCAAATAAGAACACAGTCTATATTAAAAATGTTTATATACCAAGTAAATCTTCAAGAATTATTTTTTCTTTTGTCTGAATAATTTACTCACAGATGCTAATCTGGAGGAAGAACAATTAGCTTCAGATCATCAGCAATTTTTCTGACCCATCTTTTCAATTCTGCCAGATGTTCACCGTGGATTTTAACGGGCATATAAATTTCAGTTCTAGGAACATGCAAAGTGGCAGCTAATTATTCACCAAAGAACTAGAGTTTGCTGATCTATGGAATGTTTGTAATTTATGTCATTTCAGAAATGCATGTATCACTCATCAGGAGAAAAGCTTTGCAAAATGCTTTGCATCATATAACCAAAATCCAAGATTTTAACCAAAACTATCTAGCACTCCAGGGACATGTTATGAGCATTTATCTGGTGGATTTATACAGTGTGTTTAAGACCTGAAAACCTAAAAGGGCCAGTCTGCTCAACCAAAGAATGTTTTCCTCAGCAGTCAAGCTCCTTTTTCAGAAACTAGTGAGATAACTTTTCAAATTCTGAAGAGTGCTAGCTTCAGCATGCTACAATACTCTCGCCCTTAGCTCAGGAATGTCAAACTCAAGGGTTGGATCCAGCCTGCAGGGTGATTAGATCTGGCCCATGGGCCACCCTGGAAATAGCAAAGGGACTGGCCCACAGTGCCTCTGCCAGAAAAAAATGGAGCTCAGGAGGGCCAATTTCACAGGCAAAAGGCTGCAGGAGGCCATCCCAGCCAAAAACGGAGCTCGGGAGCCTGTTTCCACTGGTGGAGTGCTCATAGGCGCCCCCAACATGATTGATGTAAAGCTGTCCACGCCCACCCCAGCCCCCTGAGGTTAAACACAACCCTGATTGGCCCTCAATGAAATTGAGTTTGAGACCCCTGCCTTAGCTGGTTTTTTTGGGGGGGGCATACCCCAAAGTCCCCTATGATTTGAGCCTCTGCTCCTGTGGACAAGGAGCTGTTGAAACTATTAGCTCATGTTTTATGATATCCAGGGGTAGCTTCAAAAAATTTAGCAAAGGTGTCTCTGCCCAGTTCTTTGCTGGATGGGTGTGGCCATGGTGGATGTGGCCTAGTCAGCCTCCTGCACCACAGTGGGGTGGGGGTGGGGGGCATTTTTGCCTTCCATGGGCTCCGGAGGCTTTCCTTGAGCCTCCAGAAGGGTGAAAATGGCCTCCACAGGCTCTGGAGGCTCTCTGCTGGAAATGGGCCGATTTCCAGCCTTCCCGAACTTCAAGGAGGCCTGTTTTTCACCCTCCCCGAGCTTCCACACACACCCTGTACTTACCTGCATTCAAAAGGGGCCACGTGGGGACTCCTGGGAGGACGGAGGCGGGCGGGTGTGGCCAGCCAGGAGTGGGGTTTGGGGGTCTCCAAACTGCACAGAATCTTAGCTAGGGACTCTCCTGAACCCCTGCAAACCCCCAGTAGCCCACATCTGATGATATCCCTCTGTAACTCTGGTCTTTTTTATAGACAGTGATTGTTGTCAAATCAGTATGATTCAGTCTCCTTCAACATGCTGTAGCTAAATTTTGTTACACTGCCTGTAAAATTTAACAGACTTGTATTATCCACTGATAAGCCCAAAACTTAGATGCCTTATACTGAATCCCTAGCAACTGCTACCAATACAGGCTAACAACACAGAAACTGGTCCCATGATAATAAATGATATAAAGGACAAATTCGTGAGGAATTTTTCCAGTCATGTTTATCACAATTCATTTAAAAGTACCGGAACAGAAGTACTACATTTTAAAAGACACAGATGCACATTGCATGTTGGTTGCATTTTTCAGGATCGAGGCATGGAAGCACCTCCTTCATTTTATACCAACACTTGTTTGGAAGAGAATATTTAGGAAAGGAGATTGCTTAACTCAGGACCCTGATCTGTGTTGAAGTTTCTTAGTTCCACATATTACCTGGGAAAAGAATTCAACCTTTTTGCCTGTGATCAATTCTCACTTTTTTATCCACCAGTTTTGTGTATTTCTTTTTTTATTATTATTACTCTGGGCAACACTGGCACAATTCTTACAAGAACTGTGACCAGATTTAAAGACATAAACTTGCAGGATTAATTTACTTTCTTGTGTTTGCTTTTTGTTTTTGTTGAGTGTATGGCTGTAGTGGGCACACTACCATTTGTTGGTTTCTGTTGGTAGTACAGTTAATCTATAATTCTATGTACTGCGTGAATAGAGAAAATTAACACAGCCAGGAACCAAATTAAGCCTCAGTATCAACCCACCCTGCATGACATTTGCTAGCAGTGAGAGCAATCAACCAATGGAATTACTTGCCTTTAGAAGTTGTGGGTGCCCCATCACTGAAGGCTTTCAAAAAGAGACTGGACAACCACTTGTCTGAAATGATATGGGGCTTCCTGCTCCGGCAAGGGGTTAGATTAGAAGATCTCCAGGCTCTTGGTTGTACTCTGTTAAGGCTTTTCAGAAATCACTTCAAAGCTGTGCATTTTAACTGCTATCATCCCAACAGCTGGTCAGGCTGGTTGTGGCTGACAGAGGTTCTAAGAAATCTAATGCAGTGATGCCAAGGAGTTTACGAAGCAACAATAAGAGCTCTGCAAAATCCTTCAGTTCTCAACAGTGTGTTTCAAGAATCAGTCTTTACCAAGAGAGACAATTTTTAATGAGTTTGGAACTCTCTCTCTCTCCCCCTCCCTCCCTCTCCCCCTCTCCCTCCCTTCCTCTCTCTTTCTCTCTCCCTCTCTCCCTCTCTTTCCCCTCTCTCTTTCTCCCTCCCTTCCTCCTTCTCTCTATCTCCCTCCTTCTCCCTCTCTCCCCACCTCCCTCCTCTCTCTCTTTTTCTGTCCCTCCCTCCCTCTCCCTCTCTCCCCCTTTCTTTCCCTCCCTCTCTCTCTCCCTCTCTCCCCTCTTTCTCCCTCCCTTCCTCCTCCTCTCTAATTCTTTCCCTCTCCCTCTCCCCACCTCCCTCCTCTCTCTTTCTCTCTCCTTTCCTCTCCCTCCCTTCTTCTCTCTCTCCTAACTCTCTCTCTCTTTCTCTCTCTCTCTCCTTCGCTCCCTTTCCCTCCTCCCTCTCCCTCTTCCCTCTCTCTCTTTCTCTCTCCTTTCCTCTCCCTCCTTCTCTCTCTCTTACTCTCTCTCTCTCTTTCTCTCTCTCTCTCTCCTTCGCTCCCTTTCCCTCCTCCCTCTCCCTCTTCCCTCTCTCTCTTTCTCTCTCCTTTCCTCTCCCTCCTTCTCTCTCTCTTACTCTCTCTCTCTCTTTCTCTCTCTCTCTCTCCTTCGCTCCCTTTCCCTCCTCCCTCTCCCTCTTCCCTCTCTCTCTTTCTCTCTCTGTCTGTAAATTCAATCTGGTTTCCTCCAAATGTTCCGTGGATGATCTGACAGGCAAAGAAACTTGCTAGTTCCACCCTTATCCCATTGGCAGGCACCACACTAGGACACATGGAGTGTGTAACGCCCTTTTCTAACTTATTGCTCTTAGTTTTGCACAGTTTGCTGGCTTTTTACTGACCAGGATTATTTTCTAGAATGACAACCTGAATAAAACCACTGAGAGTATGAACTGAACAACAAAGGTGCCACGTTTGGCCTGCAGACATCTGAATATCCTGTAGATGGTAGCAAAGATGTACCAAAAATGCAAATGTATTTTGCTACCAATCTGACAATCAGCAACCCAAATACAGCAAAAAGTTGGCATTGTTGCCTTTACTTTTTGAAAAATATGAGCTTCTTAATGTTTTGAATGTTTGAGTCAACATTTTAGGCCAAGAATGCAAGAAGCGTTTTGCTGGCCAATTCTCTGAGCAAAGTCAACCCCTGTTTCTGCACAATTAGAATTGTTAATTGATTAGAAAATGCAAAGCTTTGAAGGTAGAAAACTGTTGACATTATTTCAGTAGGGAAATGTACTCCTGAGAGCGGGCCTGCAGTCCAATTTCTTTCCTTGTTTGTTGAATATATATCTATAAAACCCTGTGAATCATGCCGTAAAAACTGCTGTGCTGCTATCATAAATCTGAGATAATAAAAATTTCATTGTTGAAACAATAAAACAGACTTTTATTGTAACACAGAGTATCCTCCTAAACATTGTCCTTTTAGCTTCTTCGAGTTAAATGTATGCACAGTTTTACAGTCTATAAACAGATCTGGAATAAAAGTTAATAAATGTCAAAATTTGCATTTCAAAAAATTCTTGCTGCATTTTAGGGAAGATCAATCTATGAACCTTTCAACATTATGTCAAATGAAATGCTAATTGTACCTTTAGGAATTTCAGAGACAGTGACAAGAAACTAAATGCTCAGTTCCTTTGCATCAGCAAGTCGGATATAATTGTATATCTACTCTTGTGAACTTCTAAGGAACAAAAAAAAAAAAGTCAGAAAGAAAAAGAAAAAGAGGAAAAAAAATAGCACTGGAAAAAATGTTTTTCTGTTCTTTAAATCAGGAGTGTAAACTCCTTCAACCACCCTTCATTAATGTACATTCAGATGAAGCATGTTAACACACTGACAACGGACAAATCACAAAGAGTTACATTTATTCATTTTATGTTTGTCAAATGAGCTGCATAGAGTTTCCAAAGTAAAAAAATATTTGCAACTGGGACTAACTTATTCTTGTCAAGTTAATACAGTGCCGTTGCTTAGAATTTCTATGATTCTAAGATAACAGATCTCCATATTTTTCACTGTTGAATGGATACATTGAGTGCTTAAAGGAGAATATATAACCCTGTTTAATCAGAGATCTTCCATCAGTTTTGAGGTCATTTCAGGGAAGGTGATTATATTCAAAAAGAGAACTGGCCTTCACAGCTTCCAGTCACTAAGATGTTGACTTTGGACAAAGAAGTCCTCAGTTTGCTCCTGTGAGTTCGATGCAAACAAGTTGAATTTGGTTAACAACTTCATTGCACATCCATGATTTATCCCTTGCATCTGCACCAGTGGTAATATTCTACTGGTTTGGCCAAACCAGTTCGCTCCGACAATCAACTGCTGGGCCCTCCCAACCACCCCTCTCTAAACTGACCTTTTTCCTGCTTTTCAACCTCAGCTGCTTCACATGGCAAAGCAGTTTTCTGCGCGTCAGCTGTTGAAGACACCCAACAGAGTGGAGAGTGCAGGATTGCAGGAGAAAGTTAGTAGCGAACCCTCTGCGTGCATGCAAAGCGCACCCACCAACCCAAGCCCAAAGAACAGGAGGTAAAAGAATTTGAAACCCACCACTGATCTCCATCTACGCTTACTACAGGAATTCTGTGTGAGTTCAGTTATGGTGGAAGCTCACAAGATTGTACGCCAAATGTCTAAGGAGATTCTCAATCATCCAGGTCATGGTTGCCACAAAAGTGCTTTTTCAAAAGGCAACTGGGTTTTCTTTGTTTTGCTTGAAGACGTTTTGCATAGACTTCTTTCGGAAGAACCGAAGAAGCTTCTTGGATGAGAAGTGAAATGTCTTCAAGCAAAACAAAGTCCAACTGACTTTTGAAAAAGCACCTTTGAGACCAGATGTACACCAGGCATGACTCCACCTTCAATACGTTTTGAGATATGCAGAAACTCTAAATGATTTTGAAATACAGATAAAGAATTCGGGCCAGGCCAATGTTTCATGTGAGGGATACACAACTAGAAAGGCAGATTCAACCTGGAAATAAGGAGAAACTTTCTGACAGTGAGAACCATCAACCAATGGAACCGAAGTTGCCCTCGGAAGTTGTGGGAACGTCATCACTTGAGATTTTCAAGAATAGATTGGACTGCCATTTGTCAGACAGCTTGGACAGGGGGTTGGATTAGATGATCTACAAGGTCCCTTCCAACTCTGATTATCTATTATCTGTAGATTTCCCTTTCTTCATCTCCAGCATAATGCAGGATTAAGCAAACATGATGCTTGATGATCTGAGATCCAAGTGCACATTTGAAGGAGGGAACAAATATTACTGAGAAGACAATGAAATTAGAGCGGACCAATAAGAGAGAAGAAACTCTATCCATACATAAGTTTTCATGCGTAAGTGTTCATTCACAAAATTTCCCTTCCTGTAGAAAACAAAATTTTCTAATTTCAGATCAGGCTACATTTGCTTGACTTACAGCAAATCATTTAATGACCATTCAAAGTTACAACAGTAATGAAAAAGTGACTTATGACCATTTTTACACTTACGACTGTTGTAGCATCCCCATGGTCACATGATCAAAATTCAGATGCTTGGCAACTGACTCATATTTATGACATTTGCAGACTCCCAAAATCTTGTGGTCTACTTTTGCCACTGTCTGACAAGCAAAGTCGATGCAGAAGCCAGATTCACTGTAACGACCAGGTGACTCGTTTAACAATTGTGGGAAGAAACATTGTAAAGTGGGGCACACCTCACTTAGCAACTCTCTCACTTAGCGACAGAAATTGTGAACTCAATTATGGTCGTAAGTGGAGGACTACCTCTATTTAACAGAAGTTGTAATACCCCAAAAGAGGAGCTGAACATAGCTACAAAGAGTAATCTGTGGCAATCATGCTGTATTTTAGGAGAGAACTTCTGATAAGATTCAAATCATCATCTTTCCAGGAATATTTACAGAGTTTACAGAATTCAGGGTGATAATTAAGGGGAAAAACTCATGAGAATTTATCCAGTGCTTTTACCTAATCTCCTAATCTGAGTCTCAAATTCCTTCCAAGCAGTGGTGGTATTCAATTTTTTTTACTAGTTTACAGAATTCAGGGTGATAATTAAGGGGAAAAACTCATGAGAATTTATCCAGTGCTTTTACCTAATCTCCTAATCTGAGTCTCAAATTCCTTCCAAGCAGTGGTGGTATTCAATTTTTTTTACTACCAGTTCTGTGGGCATGGCTTGGTGGGCATGGCGTGGCTTGGTAGTCGTGGTATTGCTTGGTGGGCATGGCAGGGGAAGATTACTGCAAAATCCTACCCCACCCCACCCCACTAACCTGCTTTCGAGCTCCGTTCTCCTGTGCAGGACAACAAAAGAAGACTCAGCCGATCATCTGGGACTCGGGAGGCAGAGAATAGATGGGGGCGGGGCCAGTCAGAGGTGGTAATTTGCTGGATCTCTGAACTACTCCAGAACTGGTCAGAACTGGTTGATTACCACCTCTGCTTCCAAAGGTTTTGGCCTTTCCCTTACTGAACATTTCTCTCTGTTTTGCTTTTTTTTTTAAAGAAAGAAAATCAAACATTGAAGGCTAATGAAGACCATTTAAATAAAAGAGGCCATTAGTCCTCGGTTTTATATCAGCTTACATGCTTTCCCTGTGCAAAGTATGTTATTAATTTCACATGCCAGATTCATAGGTTTCTGCAATATCAGGTTTGATGTATTCATTATCGGCACTCAGTACATTAATTCATGCCGAAGTCCGGTAAATCAAAATTATACCATCTGGCTTCCTGTTTTTAATGATGAATTTGATGTAAGGGTGATTAAGATAGTTAGGCTTTTGAATTTTAATGTAAAAATTAGGGGATTAAAAAGGCATTTAGAAATGACCAATAGTTAGAATAAACTTACTGACAGGATGTAATTTGTGTACTTGCTAGTAAAACTCCATTTTAATTAGCAGCCGGAGACTTTTGCTGCTGGCTTAAAGAGACAGAAGTCTCGCGATTAAGAAGATGAAGCTGTTAAATTGATAAATTGACCTTGAAATACTTGTAAGTGGGGAGGACGATGCTTCCGGTGTCACAATGAACATGTGGATATGGTGACAATGAGAGGCCAACTCTCTTATTTTCTTTTGACTCGTTGAAAAAAAGAATGCAGAGAAGAGCAACAAAGCTGATTAGGGAACCGAAGGCTAAAACATATGAAGAACAGTTGCAGGAACTGGATATGTCTAGTCTAGTGAAAAGAAGGATTTAGGAGTGACATGATAGCAGTGTTCCAGTATTTGAGGGGCTGCCACAAAAAAGAGAGGATCAACCTATTTTCCAAAGCACGTGAAGGCAAGACGAGAAGCAATAGATGGAAACTTATCAAGGAGAGAAACAACCTATTAAGGAGAAATTTCCTGACACTGAAAGCAATTAACCAGTGGAATGGCTTCCCTTCAGAAGTTGTGGATGCTTCATCACTTCATCTTTAAGAAGAGACTGGACATGTATAGGGTCTACTGCCTGGACTAAAAGACCTCCAAGGTCCCTTCCAACTCTGTTCTTCTCTTAATCTGAGACAAGCTGCTCAAATTGTAAAGGGATACTTACAGGATCAACTGGATCAAAATGCCTCCTAAGCCATATTCTATCACTGGAAGAAAAGTGTCTGTTCTGGATGAATCAGGGGGAGAAAGGAAAGTGTTGCACAAATTGCGTTTTTCAAACACAAATGCTAGGATTGGCTGCATGGTGTTGTTGTTTTTTTAAAATGCATGATCCAGATTGGAAGGCAAGGTTCAGTTTTCTAAAGCAAAAGTCTTGAAATGAACAAATAGAATTAGAACTGGAATTATTCTTATTGGGGATATTTAAAAAGAAATATAGGAGAAATACAAAATATATAGCATTACATATTTTAACGGCAGCTAGAATTGCCTATGCCCAGTGTTGGAAGCATACACGTATACCATCAGATGAACTGACTATCCAAAAAATAATAACTTGTGCTGAGATGGATAAATAACCTCTGATATTACAAGAGAAGGAGGAGTCCGAGTGTTATAGGATTTGGGAAAAATGGTATGACTCGATTGAGCTAAGATAAATGGATGATGAAAAAATTAATGATAAGCAACATATAGGTTAAATGCTTACATTCGCATAAATTGCATATATTTGTACATAATGCACAAAATAGTAGTATAAGATGAATGCCACAAACTGTTAATGCCAAGATATTTACACTTTTTTAAAAGTTATAAAAGATTAATAAAGTTTATGTAAAAAAATAAAAAAAATAAAGCAAAAGTCTTGTACAGGAAATAGAAGACTTTTTAAACAAACATGCAAACTAACAAACAGACGAACAACTCCTGCCCTCGTGGCATTGTTGCAGAATTAAGACTGTGCCAAGCTGTACCACTTCAAAGCAGAGACCAGAGGACCACATCATCAAATGTTTCTTCCCACCCCCCAAAAAAAGAACTGGATTTTTTTTTTAAAAAAAAAAAAACCAAAACCCTGTTTCATCAAGAAAATGAATAGGTGCTTTTGCTTAACATCAACTTTCCAAAACATTTCTTGAAGAAACTCGGTTCTTCGTAAGTGCGTGTAGTTGATGGGCAATAACTCCCTTGCAGCTTTACCTTCTTAATGAGAATTGAGCTTCAGTCTATCATTGGGCACCATCAAACCAGGAGGGTTCACCACCCTGACTTGCCTTTAGCAATTGCTTCAAGGACATCCCAATGATAATTTTGATCCCATCCGTCTGCCGCATCCATTGCCTTGCCTTACCTTTCTTCCGCTCCTCTCCGACTTGCCAAATACAATCACTTTTCTCCCAGTCCATCATCTGCTGTCATCACATGCCCAAAATATGTGAGTTTCTGCTTGCAGATCATCACCTCAAGGGAACAGTCAGTTTTTATTTGGTTTGGGACTAATTGATGGTTTTTCTTGAAGTTCATAGGACTCTGTAGTCACAGTTTTCTGATCCATAATTCAAAGGCTTCTCTGCTCTTTCTCGATGTAGAGCATCCAGAGTTGTCCATTACTGCTAGAAATATACTGCTATAGCTATTATGATGGCTGTTGTCATTGAAATGTCTTTATCCTTCGTGAGCTGGTCTACTTTTTTTCCCCTCTGCTTCCTTCCTAGGATTCATCTCTTTATTTCTCCAGCGTATTGGTCATCTTATTTATTTCTGAATCCAAGAAAGCAATTTGGCTTTGCTTCATTTTTTCACCATCAACTCCTAAGCCTGCAAGCTGACAGTACAATTCTCTTCATCTTATAGACCATCAACCTAGATTTCCCCCCCTATGTTGTGGTTTCATTGTGAATTTTTCTACTGTATGGTTGTTGTTTTTTTGCTAATAAAGCAGTAGATTACAAAATAATTGTTTTCAGCTTCCAATTTGATTCCAGTTTTCACCATATTCCAATATTACTACTTGTTATCTCCATATAAATTGGAAAGATGTAGGGACAATAGGCAACATTACCACCACCACCCCTTTTTTTTCCTTTCTGTTCCTCCAGATTCAGTATCCAGAGTAGCATTTTGTTTAAAAGATTCCTCAGAAGTATAATTAAGTGTTCTGGCACCGCCCATTAGCTTCCATATGTTCCCCCATCTGGCATGATCTAGCCAGTCAAAGCCACTGCTCTAGATTATAAAGCAAGGATAAAGTCTTATATCTGATTGTTGGCCCATTATCTATTTTATGATTAGCTATTTGTTCTAAGTTCTCCTTGCATTTTTCTGCTTGTTCATTGAAAATCTCATCTCTCTCTCTCTCTCTCTCTCTCTCTCTCTCTCTCTCTCTTTATTTTATTTATTTATTTTGTCGAGCAATTATAAGATAACGGGTATAAGTATAAACATAGTTATGAATACATGAAATACATATAAGAAATATATATATAAAATACATATAGGATACATATAAGAAAAATAAAAGAAACAGTAGGACAGGGACGGTAGGCACGTTGGTGTGCTTATGCACACCCCCTACAGACCTCTTAGGAAAGGGGTGAGGTCAATAGTAGACAGTGTAAGGTTACAGTTTTTGGGATTTGGGAAAGAAACCACAGACACTCTCTCTCTCTCTCTCTCCCAAAACTTAAATGAGGAATCAGTGTGGTAACTCGTCAATGGTACATTCTTTATCTATGGAGATTCTCAGTCATCCAGGTCATGGTTGTCCTAAAGATTCTTATTCAAGAGGCAACTGGAGTTGCTTTGTTTTTCTTTGAAGACATTTTGCTTCTCATCCCAAAAACTTCTTCAGTTCTGACTTCATTCAGAACTAAAGAAGCTTCTTGGATGAGAAGTGAAATGTCTTCAAAGAAAAAAATCAAAGCAAGTCCAGTTGCCTCTTGAAAAAGCACCTTTGGTACATTGTTTTTCATGCCCCTTCTTCAGCAGAAGGCTACTGAGTCTTCTTCTGTATTAGTTGACATAAAGCTGTCTGCATTTTAACATTATCTTCCCTTGAAGCTTTAAATGGTTCAGTGAGTCAGAGCTGAAGAAGCTTCTTGGATGAGAAGCAAAACACCTTCAAAGAAAGAAGAAGAAAGTCCAGTTGCCTCTTGAAAAAGCACCTTTGGGACAATCATCACCTGGATGACTGAGAATCTCCATAGAGTTCAACCACTATTATTCCACTATTATCACTTATTATCACTATTATTCCACTATCAACCACTATTATCACTTTTCTATTGGAGATCTGATCTATTTCCTGCCACCCTGACTTTCTAGTGGGATTAGTTCGTGAGTATATTCTTTCTACTCTTTTTTTCCTTGCCTTTTTACATTCCCTCCTGAAAAATAGTTCAGTGTTTAATTTCTATCTTCTTTCAAGCTAATTTGCCTATATTGGGAAATCCATTCTGTAGTTCATCTTGTGTAATCCTGACTTGTCATAATTTTGATACCGTATCTCTGATCTTCTATCAAAAGCTTTTTCATGTTCTTCTCGTGAGATTCATCACTGACATGTTTTATTGTTATCTCTAACTTGGAAACTTAGTTCTGTTCTCCTATATCTTGCTTCTTGCTTAAACCTTTCCCGCTTTGTCTTCCCCTAGCTATCAGAAAAGCTTGCTCTTAAAAACATTTTTTTTCCTTTTTGAAAAAATATTGAGAATATTTATTTGGCTTCAGTGTCTACGGTGCTTCTTAGTTCTTCTCATCATTTCTCAGCTTCTCATCACATGTTAAGAATACAGGATACATTTCTTACCCTGATATCATATTTTGACTATGTGTTCCCCAAATCACACCTTGCTGGCATGCTGTCTTTCTTTTTTTTTTTTACATATAAAATGCGTATTTGATACCAATTATCCTTAGTGTGTCTTACAAGCTGCACCTTGACATGTCTTGTCTGATTAAGATCTACTTCTCCCATTGTGGTAATTTTGTACTTTTTGTGTTGGTTTGGTCCTTGGCTGTCATTATCCCCTTATTGCTGTTGCTTTTGGTTTTGCTTAGCTATGTGTGCTACTCAGAATTGCAACTGAGAGATGGATGGTTATACAAATTTATATGATAAATAATAATAAACAAGTCCTCAGGAATTCAGCTCAAATTGGCAAAATTTATTTTATTAAACATAATTGCTGAGCAAGTAATGTCAGGGAAGATGCATTTAAACTACCTAAAGCTTCTGTCAAGTCCTTTGAATCAAACCAACGAGAAAAAAAAGTCCTGTCTTAATATAAAAATAAGAACTTAGGAATGAGAACATTCTTTTTTTCAATTTTTGGGCCAAATGCTAAATTCTGAATAGTCAATAATGTTCTAGCTCTTATTTTCCTATAAGAATATATTCTTATTATATAAGACTGTGGGAATATTTCTTGCATCAGCTCAGAAAGCTCAAACTGCCCAAGGAGCTGCTACACTTCTTCGGAGGGATTATTGAATCCTTCATTTATACTATAACTGTCTGATTTGGTACAGCAACCAAACAGAACAAATACAGTTAGGACTGCAGAAAAAACAATTACAACCTCTTGCCTCCCATTGAGGATCTATATACTGCATGAGTCAGAAAGAGGACTGAGAAAATATCTATAGTACAGACCCATCAAATCCTGGACATAAATTGTTTCAACTCCTCCCCTCAGGATGCTACTAAAGGGTATTGTACGCCCAAACAATGAGACACAACAACAATTTTTTCCCCTTGTGCCATCACTCTACTGAACAACTAATTCCCACAACACTTTCCTATGTCTAAGTATATTTACCCATGTAGTATGGCTGTATTACTATTATCCTTCTCATCTTTCCTACTACCTTCTCCTATTGGTCTCTTATGATTATATTACTGTGTTTTTGTTTTTTGTATATACACTGAGAGCTTCTGCACTGGAGACAAATTCCTTGTGTGTCTAATCACACTTAGCCCATAAAGAATATTCTATATTTTATCCTCATATTTCTCTTGCAGAATTTACATGTCACCTCATCCAAGCACACTACCAAGGGGCTAACTTAATAGTATAAAACAAGTGCATTTGTATATATCAATAACATGAAGGATTTTTATTCCTAAGCCAGTCGGGGAATACTTTAAAACCCTTCTATTTTAGAAGAAATCGAATCCTGACTAACCTCTACAATTTATGTCATTTTAAATAAGATATATTTGAATAAGTATATTTTCATGCCCAGAAAGACTGATGTCTTCTTTTATAAGCACATCCTGTGACACAGTTGAGTAGGTAGGTATATTGATTTTTTTCCCCTCTTTTCTGATGGCAATGAAGTGTAAATGGAAAATATCAGACTTGGCAATAGCTTAAACCATGTGAAAATTTCTGAGTGAAGGCTATTAAAGTCACTTTGCGATCTCCCTTGATGACCAAGACAGGAAAAAAAAACATTTCTACATTTCTTCGGCTCCTTTGTGTGACAGCTAAGGAGAATAACATTTTTTCTAATATGCCAGTTTTAGTCTCTGGTTGAGAATAACCTCAGTGCTTTCTTATGTCACTAGCGAGAGAGAAGATGAAAGACTCGGCCTTGTGTAAATGGCTTTGTCTAACCATCAGTCTTTAGCTCTGCGTGGCAGCTCCACTATTGACATTAGCTGGAGCACTGGGGGAAATTGAAAGGAGTTTAATGTGACCTTGGCTTAGTTGTTGAAGTAGAAATGAACTCTACTGAGAACATGGAAAAAGAGGCAGAGAAAGAGAGAGACCGGTTTCTCTAAATTCATTTCATTCTTTAATGAGTTTAACAACACTCTTAGGATTAGCCAGACAGGCAGAAAAAGAGATTTCTTTCATTGCTTTTGTGGTTCTTCTTGTTATTGTCTTTTTAAGCATCACGACAGATTTAGAATGCTGCAGATTATCAGATATATATTGTGTTTTGGGATCAATGCCTATAAAAGTTTGCATTCGGTTTTGGTTGTCACGATATAAAAAAAGGTGTTGAGACACCCTGAAAAAAGTGCAGAGAAGAGCAACAGAGATGATTAGGGGGCTGGAGCCTAAAACATAGGAAGAATGGTTGCAGGGATTGGGTAGGTCTGGTCGTAATGAAGAGAAGGAGTAGGGATGACATGATAGCAGTGTTCCAATATTGGAGAAGCTGCCACAAGGAAGAGGGGGTTAACCTATTCTCAGGGGTGGGCTTCAAAAATTTTAGCAAAGAGTTCTCCGCCTGGTTGCTGGGTGGGCATGGCCATGGTGGGTGTGGCCTAGTCGGCCTCCTACAGTAAAAAAAAGATGGGGGAGTGTTTTGCCCTCCTCTGGCTCTGGAGGCTTTTTTCGAGCCTCCAGGAGGGCGAAAACAGCCACCCTGGGCTGCGGAGGCTCTCTGGGAGCCAGAAACTGTCCCATTTCCAGCCTTCCTGAACTTCCAGGAGGCCCATTTTTCACCTTCCCTGAGCTTCCATGCATGCCCTGCACTTACCTGCATCCAAAACGGGCCACATGGGGAGGGCTGGCATGAGGTGGGCAGGGGCAGACAGGAGTGGGATTTGGGGGTTCTCCGAATTGCATCTTAGCTAGGGGCTCTACCAAACCCCTGTGAACCCCTAGCAGCCCCACCCCTGCCTATTCTCCAAAGCATCTGGAGACAGAAGAAGAAGAAGAAGCCATGGTTGGAGGTCAATCAAGAGAGAACCAACCTAGAAATGAGAAATTTCGGGACCGTGAGAACAATTAACCAGTGGAATGGCTTGCCTTCAGAAGTTGTGAGTGCTCTATTACTGGAGGTTTTTAAGGAAAGATTGGACGGCCATTGGTTTGAGTAGAATAGGGTCTCCCGCTTCAGTGGATGGGTAGACTAAATCATCTCTAAGGTCCCTTCTAACCATTTATTTGATTAAACGCAGAAATTGCATCTAAATTAGTGGATCACCTAATTCTCTGTGCTGAGTTTTGCAGTTGTATATTAACTCTCCTCCCCAGTCTCTTGATTGTGACTGGAAAATTCCAAAAACTGGAAAACAGCACTTCTACTAAGACTGCATTGCCTAATAGATATTGTTAAAATTACATTCAGCTATTTGCTAGTAATCATATGTTCCTGAAATGTAGTAGATGCCAAGTAAGGTAACCAAGAACAACCTAGTATTGTTGTTCCCTTTTATTTCTAAAAAAAAAATCTTGACATAATCCAAGAGAGTGAGAATTGGAATAAACATGATGCTAGGTTAGCTAGACAGAGTGAGCAATGGGTCTTTCTCCTTAGTGGCAAATGTTCATGATTCCTGTTGTGGGTCATCTTTTCTTTAGCCAGTTGGCTTACTTTTTTCTTCCATGCCTGCTTACCTTACTGAAAAGGACTTTTCTGAAGACACCTTGAAAATCTCAGTAGATGATATCTACTTCTTGCCTTTCCCCCCATGTTTATTAACTGAAAAAACTCTGGTATTTTTAGATAGCAGTTTCCAGAGTTGGTATTCAGCAGGTTCTGACCAGTTCCGGAGAACCGGTAGCAGAAATTTTGAGTAGTTTGGAGAACTGGCAAATACCACTTCTGACTGGCCCCACCCCCATCTATTCTCTGCCTCCTGAGTCCCAGCTGTAGGCTGGGTCTTCTATTGTTGCCCTGCACAGGAGAACAGAGCTGGAAAGCAGATTAGTGGGATGGGGAGGGAATGAGAATTTGCAGTAACCTTCCCCCAGGAGTGGGGTAGGAATGGGGATTTTACAGTATCCTTCCCTGCCATGTCCATCAAGCCACACCCCTCAAGCCATGCCACATCCACCGAGCCATGCCCACAGAGCCAGTAGTAAAAAAAAAAATGAATCCCACCACTGGCAGTTGCCAATATCTTTCCTGGAAGAGATGTTCAGCCAGTAGACCTCTAATTTCCTATATTTCCCCATGAGTTTTTCTTCAAAATTTGAGTTATGCTGGTCACCTTCCAGTTCTCGAGTACAGAGGCAGAGTGGAGAGGCAGGGCATATTTCAGTTAAGAGGACCACAATCTCAGCTTTAAGTCCCTTAATAACCCTTGGGACAAATGCCATCAGGATGTTCAATTTGTCAGTAAATCCTGGCACTTCTTTTCCTGCACCAGTCTATGGCTCAGTTCATTTGTAATTTGTTTCCTTCTGGTGAAGAGAAGCTGAGGTTCAGAGACCTGGCCCAATTTTTCTCCTGTGGAAGTAGAGACAAAGCATATGTTCAGTTCATTGGCAATTTTTTTTTCACCATCTTTGCACACCCTTGACTCCTTCTTTACCTAACGAACCAATGGCCTCCCTAGCTGGCATCCTACTTCTAAAATATTTAAGAAATTAAAATTTATTTATTTATTCGGTCAACAGTCAGCAGCCTAAAGTAATAAAAAGAGAGATAAAAGACCGGAAATACAATCAGGATCAACAAAGAGAAATGGGTGCAGTTGTATGTTGGCAACTGTAAAATAAATCAAACATGGTGTGCTCTAAACATCTTATTACAATTATTTATCTAACGCTAATTAGATTGATATAATAAAACAATACATTAAATAGAAAATAACTATGCAAAATATTGATTAAAAATAGGAGTTTCAGAGTCAGTCTATTGCTCCCAATAATCTGGGTCCTCATTTTACCAACCTTGGAAGGATGGAAGGTTGAGTCAATCTTGGGCTGGTGAGAATCAAACTGCCAACAGCCGGCAGTCAGAAGAAGCAGCCTTCAGTACTGCATTCGGTACACCATGGCTCAGTGGTTAAAATACACAATATTTGATAAAATGAGGTTTCAAGATATGAACTATGTGTCTTTCTGGAATAAATACTGAAGAATATTACATAGCTGCAATCATTTTCAATTAAGAGAGCCAGTTTCATGTATTAGGAAAACAGGCTAGAAATTGGGATACCATGAGATCTAGTTACAACTATGGCACAAAGTCACCTTATTCTCTCAGAGAATAAGTTATTCTCTCTCAGCTGTAGGAAGCAGGCAATGACAAACCACTTCCAAGAATGCCAAAACTTTGCCAAGAAAACTGCAGGGTTTGTCCATATCTTCTCCAAGAATTGGGCACAATTGAATGGAAGGAAAAAAAAACCCTTTTCATTTATTTATGTCAAATAAATCTGTACCTATGTGTTATGCTCCTGTCAGAATCTGACTCAGAGGAGGATGCTGAACAGCTGACAGGGAGTGGGAGTGTGGCTCCATTGGCTGTGGAAGAAACTGGGGAAGGGCAAAGTCTGGCTGGGCAGACCAGGGGAGAGGTAGAGCAAGGCAGAGGGAATTCAGAGGAAGACCCAGGCCCACCCCCTCTTCATCTTAGGGCATGCAGGGAGGAACGGAGAAGAGAGAAACATGGGTTGCATGGCTTACAGGGGAGGAAAGGGACCTGATCCCCTTCATTAACTGTAACTGGGAACACAGTGTACAAAAAAGGCAAGCTGTGTGCAGCAGGTTGTTGGGAGCAAACATGACTTTATGTTGTATTGTCGTGGCTTATCTGTGTTCCTGGCATCTTCCCAACTGTGTGAGTTTTGCCGTGCTTTCAAGTCTGAAATTCCTGCTCCTGCCCTGCCAATCTAATTACTTCAGTTTGGTTTGTTTGGATTTTAAGTTAGAGTTTGTGAGTACCTTGTTTTGGACTGAATTTTCTACGGTCAAAGGCTGTTCCTGGGAGAGTTTTTCTCCAGCCCGAAGGTGGGCAAAGTGGGAGATAATAAAGAGACTCTTATTACTTATCTGACTTTGTGCCACGCCCCAGGTCTTCACACTATGGAACTTCTGGGAGGGGAGCCCCTTGCTGTTTTTCTCCACAGTGGCTAAATTGAGTTTGAAAAACTGCTCTTAAAGAACTCCCTGTTGGGTCTCATCTTGTAATTCCCCCCCGCCCCCAGATTAAAAAAAAAAACCAGCCTATTCATTTTAGGCCCTGCACCTCAGGATTCTCAACTCACAAGTGATTTCCCTGCTTGTCGTATTAAACCCAAACCAGTTTGCATCGGCTTCAGTCGATTTCCCCAACTTTGCTGCAAGCTCTGAATTACATATGCATTTACAAGGTTTGTTCGTGTTTCGTGAAACATTTGCCTTCCCTTCCAAACAAAGAAAAGGCTCTTTGTGAACCCTTTAGAGAATTTTCTGTATTTCCCCTCTTCTAATAATTAATCTCTGCCACATCTGTCAGAGAGCGAGATTCCACACCAGATACTTTTTGCGCCAGAACGTCATGAAACTAATTAGGTTGCTTTTAATTCTCTGTGTACGTATCTGTTCAATATTAGCCTGTTTTTACCCTTTAGTAACTTTGAGGGTGGGTGAGAAGTAGGGGTGGTAGGGTTACTTGTAAATTTATCCTGAATTCCAGCACTCGGTATCGCCCCTTTGCATTGCCGTCCAGCAATTCTTTAGCACAATAACTATCTTAAGATGAATTATTCTTTTCAAAATGTGCATTTGCTTGGGGCTCTCTCTCTCTCTCTCTCTCTCTCTCCCTCCCCCTTTTCTCTCTCTCTCTCTCTCTCACACACACACACATACAGAGAGAGAGAGAGAGAAATTATAATTGCCATATTGTGCATAAAGTTCCATGTGACCAAGATTCAAAGCATAAGGTTTGGTGCCCATGGGACAATAGAGCTCTTCTGGATTCTTCTCAGTTCAATATTTAGAAATGGAGTCTCTGGGTCATCCAGATGTGTTGGGACTGGAATCCCCCAAATACCTGTGCTGTTCTGTAGTTGTTTGGGGAAATTGTTGTTCAACAAGAAACCAGCCTGCTATCCCCTTTCCACTGAGATGAGATGAGTGCTAAGATTTATGTGCACCTGACTAAAGAAGAAAAGCAAAGCAAAACACCTGCACTCTTTTATGATTCTAGTTGGCCAACATCGAACAAGAGACATACCAGCCTCCAGGTAATAAATAAACCCCAAATGTTGGGTTTTTTTTTTCTCCTAGTGATAATAATTTCTGCCATAACTTCTTGCATATTTTAGGAACACCCAGAAGCAACACAAGATGTTCTATTATCACCACATCGGCTTGAGTTTGTTTTCTCTGTGTTTCAAAGATGCTTTTTCATAAGACAACTGGACTTTCTTTCTTTCTCTTTGAGGATGCTTTGCTTCCCATCTGGGAAGCTTCTTCAGTTCTGATTGAACTGCAGTCAGAATTTCTTAAATGAGAAGCAAAACATCTTCAAGGACGAAGAAAAAAAGTCCAGTTGCCTTTTGAAAAAGCACCTTTGGGACAACTGTGACCTGGATGGCTGAAATTCTCTATAGATACTTTTTCTTTGTCTTGCTTTCCTTATTCCCTGTTTTCCTTATTCCCTGTTACTACTTCACCATCTGCCCTTTCTCTGCCTCTATACTTCAATTCATATTGCTCCATGAATTCTGCACATGTATTGTCTTCTCTCCCTAATAATGGTAGAAATTCATTTCTAACTGTTCAATAGTGGTGAGTAGCAATAGTGATGAATAGCAATAGCACTTAGACTTATATACCACTTTCAGCGCTTTTCTGTGGTGTTCAGAGTCAGCCTATTGCCCCCAACAATCTTGGTCCTCATTTTACCCACCTTGGAAGGATGGAAGGATGGTGATATTCAACCTTGAGCCTGATGAGACATGAACTGTCAAATTGCAGGTGGCCAGCAATCAGCAGAAGTAGCCTGCAGTACTGCACTCTAACCACTGCACCACTGAGGCTCTTTTCCATATCTCAGAATTAGGATGAGGTTGAAAGCTGGTTCTCTGAGCTTGTGGTTAGTTTAGGAATAGTTTGTTACCAGGCTACATCCAGAACCAAAGACAAGATACATAAAGATGAAAGAAACAATGTAATATACAAAATCAATTGTAACCATTGCAACCAATTCTATATGGGACAAGCATCGCATCAGTTAAAAACCAGGATCCATGAATACCAGCTCGCAGTCAAATGCCACAATCCCAAATCTTTAATCTCTACTCACACTGACACCAAATGGCACCAGTTTGATTGGACCAACATGAAAATCATCAGCTACTCTACCACCCATCATGCTCGTGAGTTCATCGAAGCCTGGCACTCCACAAGCAATTCCATCAAGAGACACAGTTTGGCCTACAAATCCTTCAGAATCCAAATCAACTGCACAGCCAACCAGAGACAGCACTGACCCTCAATCAACCCACACAACTCTCTCACCACCAGCGCTTCATCTCCCAATGACCCTTACCTGGTGTAACTTCCCCATCACAAAGACCTATTCTAAGACTCTCACTGATGGCTCAGCTGTGAGTCACGGCTGAGCTATCACAAGGCCCTCACTTGACACACCTATACCTGAAGCCCTTATAAACAGAAGAACACAGACATCTCCTAAACTGTGCCGAAGATGTTACTTAGCCTGGTAATGAAACATTCGGAAACCAACCCACAAGCTCAGAGAATGAACCTTCACCCTCGTTTCTAACTATTCTTTTAGCAACTGATAAGTCGCTGATGATTTAACAGATTTAATAGAGTTGAAAGGTACCTTGTAGGTCATCTAGTCCAACCTCCCCACCCAAGCAGGAGACCCTACAACATTTCTGAAAAATAGCAGTCCAATCTCTTCTTGAAATCCTCCAGTGATGAAGCTACCACAACTTTTGAAAGCAACTTCTGTTCCATTGGTTGATTGTTCTCACTGTCAGAAAAATTCTCCTTATTTCCTTATTTGAATCTCTCCTTGTTCAGTTTCCATCCATTATTTCTTCTCTGGCCTTCAGATGCTTTAGAAAATAGTTTGACCCCTTCCTCTCTGTGGCATCCCCTCAAGTATTGGAACAATGATATCACATCTTCCCTGGTCCTTCTCTTCATTAGACTAGCCATGCCCAGTTCCTGTAACCGTTCTTCATATGTTTTAGTCACCAGTCCCTTAATCACCCTGATTTCAGGGGCCTTTCCCTTGGTCCTCCATTTAGGAAATCCATTTTGCTTCCACTGCAATTCAACTCCAGGAGAGGATTAAGAGTGCTGCAGGCAAAAGTCATTTTAGAATTATTTCTATTATTTCTGGAAGGTAAATGCTTTGCGAGTTTCATATCTGTGAGTGTACGGTGTACAATTCTGCACTCAGATCCAGGTCACTTTGAATGACCAACTTGAAACTCTCAGCTAAGTGAGGCTGTTTCCCCTTGAAATGTACGTATAGTTCAACTTGGCTTCACAGAACCTTTTGTGTGTGTCTGTGTATGTGTGTGTCGGTGTCTCTCTGTGTGTGTCTATGTGTTTCCTCCCTGGCAGTAAACACTTGGTCTATTATGTATTATTAGATTTGAGAATAAACTTGTGTGAAATTTTCCATCACACTATCTTGGCTGTCTCTGGAAGAGCATTAAGGTGAGAGATTTCAAATAGTCTAATGTAACTGTCCTTGAAAGAAATTACTCCAGCAATACCAAGGAGACAAACTTTCAGCTTCAAAATTCGACTGCAGAAGATGGGAGCATTCTTACCATTTATTTATTAAATTCATATTTAACATCATAGCTGCTTAGATATCACTCTGGGCACTCTGTAACAATAAGAAGCGTAACATATCAGAATGTAATCAATTAATATCAAAAATTAACATGATGAAAACACAGTTGCTATTTAATTGGAACCTTAGAGAGGAAGAAACAGTGGATTACAGCAGGATGTACATTCAACCAATTGACCAGCGACAGAATAAAATTCTTCCACAATGCGACATTGCTTGTAGATCCCACCTCCGTTGCTAACATAGTTAATTATCACATCCTTGTTTTAAAAGTTATGTTTATTGTTTTCTTTTTTTAAAAAAAAATGTTATTAAACATTTTCCAACAGTTTAAAAACATATTTAATTTCCCAACAACATTACAGCATCGTCAACATTCATCTTCATGTATTAATTACTATGTTATTTTTATGTCTATTGTCTAACCAGATATATCAGGCATTCCAGACCAGATCATACTCTGTTTCATTTCTATCTTTTAACTCTATGGTTATGTTTAAATTTTTCATTGGTCCTGTTGGAAGAATGGAAGAACCATCTGGTTTAGTTCCAAGCCAGGAGAAAGACACTGGAAACATGAAGGCTGATTGGAAAGATGGTTTAATGATGGAACAGAACCACATAGGTTTGAGAATAAGGGGTATATATATATATAGGCTTTGCACTTGAGCTTCCTAGAACTTGTATTCTATTGGCTGTTGTCAGTCTCCCATGGGGCCATGTGGAGTTATGTTTGTCTGCGTCAAGTTTGGTTGATGTTTGCTGGGTGATGCAATGTCCTTAGGAGATTGTGCAATGCAGTGAGTTCTGCTGCTAGATAATCCTATTATGTCCTGGAGGGTCATGTCTTAATCCCACCACCCTGGATCTGAAGGTTTTTTGTCTTGTAGATAGGATGGTCCAGTCCTTCTGGGGCTATTAAGAAAGGTGAGGGCTGCTTTCGAAGAGCAAGTTTCTTCTTTAGGGAAATATAATATTCTGTATTTTTTAATATTTCCCAAAATATTTCATTCTTCTAGGAGAAGCATGGGTGCAGTACAGTCCTTAGTTCTTATTCCTCCTTGACACTGGAATAGCTTCTCTCCTGTTGTCTAATTATGTTCTAATTTTGGGCTGCAGAATTGAAAAAAAAACTCATTGTTTTGAATTGGAAGTAGAACAGAACTATATAAATCTCTGCTCTGAAGTAGCAAGTAGATCTGTGGTATTCTGCACTCTACAGTTTGCTAAGAAGTTTTAGAAGACTACCAGATCTCAAAGTACTTTTGGAAGACTACCAGATCTCAAAGTATTTTTAGAAGACTACTGGATCTCTGTACAAAGCCCTTGAAGTCTCATGTACTTATCGTGTTAAAAAGGTTTCATTAAAGTTTTAATGCAGGTGTCCTTCCTCAGTAAGCTAATGGTGTCATCTGAACACTTTGCTCAAACTGTAATGTAAAATTCTAGGTGTGATAAAAACATGGGAGGGGAACTGGAGAGTAAATAAGAATGACCTTGAGCCAAGAGTGGAACCTCTGATAGGCTGTGGTTGAGCTCCACTTTGAGGAGTTTGGTAGTATTGCACATTCTCTGATCCACACAAGCTCCAATACCAAAGCTCCAAAAGCAGTGGCTATGTCCGAGCTACCACATAGAGCCTGCAGAGATCCACATGACCACTAGATGGCATCAAAGAGGTACAAAGACTCTAATACTTTGCTGCCCTCTAATGTTTGCATGGACTTTTCCTTATGAATATAAAGAGGTGTAAGAGGGTTCGAATCCCTCGTGCCGTGTAACAGAGTGAGCTCCCATTCCTTGTCCCAGCTTCTGCCAACCTAGCAGTTCAAAAGCATGTAAAAAATGCAAGTAGAAAAATAGGGATCACTTTGGTGGAAAGGTAACAGCATTCCATGTGCCTTTGCCATTTAGTCATGCCGGCCACATGACCATGGAGGCATCTTCGGACAGCGCTGGCTCTTCAGTTTTGTAATGGAGATGAGCACCGCGCCCTAGAGCCAGAAACAACTAGCACATAGGTGCAAGGGGAACCTTTACCTTTAAGTGGGAGACACGAAGAATGTTTGCATAATGTATTTCTCTCAGTATTGCTATTAGGACAATGTTCTACCAGTGGCTAGTGGAAAAGAGGAGAAGCAAAGTTATGGTGATGAATGATTAGACCTTCCTCATTTTTTTAGATCATTGAAACTCAGTCATTGCTGTTGGAATGCTTTTTTTTTCTTCTTGAAATGATTTCATTGCCGGCACTTAAATTAGCAGTTTGCTGTTATTTGTGCACCACCTAGAGTTCCTCAAAATTAAGGTGGTCAGTCAATCAATCAATACACAAATTTCTGCATGAAGTCTTAATTATCTTTTACTATGCAGATAGAGCCCTCGTGTGATTGGACGAGTATTAGCAGGTTTGGCTACCACAGAAATGTTTCCTCTAAAAATAAAAGGTTGCTATACAAAGTTCTTGATTCTGTCCTGCATTTTGATGACATATTTCCAGATGAATCATTGTCTTTAAAAATAGATAAATTGAGTAAAATAATTACATATTAAAATGGAACACAATCATGAAGAAAGTTAGCACCCACACCTCTCCTAGAAGAATGAAATATTGTAGAAAATATTAAAAGGGCAGAATATTACATTTCCCTGGATAAGAAAAGGAAAAACATGTTTTTAAAGACAAAGCAGCTTCCTGAATCTCCCTGCCTCCAGCAGATATTTGGTGCACATTAAGACTGGGCCAGCCTATCTACAGAACAAAAGCCTCTACATTACATCACCCAGCAAGGTTCCACCAAACTTGATTCAGACAAACATGACTCCACATGGAAGTCTGACTGCAACTAATAGGATACATGCCATTGCCACAGAAACAGGAAGCTCAAGTTCAAAGCCCAAGAGTGTGTGGATGTGTATATATGTATGTGTGTGTGTGTGTGTGTCGTGCTTGCTCATTCTGCTTCATCATTAAACCATCCTTCCAAGCAGCCTCCATGTTTCCAGTGTCTTTCTCCCCACTTGGAACTGACCTAGTGGTGGTATTCAAAATTTTTTACTACCGGTTCTGTGGGCATGGCTTGGCTTGGTGAACGTGGCTTGGTGGGCATGGCAGGGGAAGCATACTGCAAAATCCCTATTTCCACCCCACTCTAGGGGAAGGATACTATAAAATCCCCATTCCTTCCCCACCGCACTAACCTGCTTTCCACCTCCGTTCTCCTGTGCAGGGCAACAAAAGAAGATCAGCTGGGACTCCAATCAATGGGACTCAGGAGGCAGTGAATAGATAGGGGCAGGGCCAACCAGAGGTGGTATTTACTGGTTCTCTGAACTACTCAAAATTTCCACTACCGGTTCTCCAGAACCTGTCAGGATTCTGTCTGAATGCCACCTCTGAACTGAACCCAGATGGACATTTCTTCCAACACAAGTAAAATTCTTATATAGAGTGGGGGGTAAATGCTTTTACAGCTTGCTTATGAAACCT